>NW_010313319.1:0-9742 GCF_000700745.2 Antrostomus carolinensis
AACTCTCCAACAACTCTCCAAAAACTTTTATTTGTGAAAATTCTCTACGAAGAGGCTGTTGGTGTCATTCACTAACGTGTGATGATCGCAGCGCTCTGGTGAAAACCTGCAGCACAGCTTGGAGTTGCACCAGTGTTAGATATTAAAAGTCACTCACAACAACTGGTAAAAGCATTTTTAGAAGGAAGATAGGTTTTATTTCTTCTGTTTTCCCCCAGGATGTGCAGATTTCCTCGCTCCCTGTCATGGAGAGGGAGCAGGGAGCAGCGATAAGGCAGGGTGAGAGAAATCAAGAGCTGCAAGTTGAGGTTGTTTTCTTGAGCTGCAGGTTTCTACCATCCAGGAATTCACACAAACTTCATCCTTTGGATCCTAAATGAGGAGAGTTTGGGTGGCTGGTAGGGTGAGCTGTTAGGATCTGACTCTCTAGAGATGATAACGACCTTCAGACTGTGACCATAATACTCTTCTGTGGCAGAGATGGGGGAATTTTACAATCTTGAGTCAAGATAGGTGGGAATAAGGCACTGAGAAGACCTCTTCTGTGAGCAAGGTGTGTGGCTGCAGGCTGAGAACCTCCCAGGAACTTCAGGGGGGGCTGAGTTGGGCTGAGTTTGCTTCTTCCTGGTGGGACTGCACGAGGGATAAATGAGATTTTGAAATATATCTGTGTCCTTTTCTTTCCTAGCCCTGACTGATCCCAGAAGCTACTACCTGTCGTGCGTCTGGAGTTTCATCTCCTTGAAATGGGCTTTCCTGAAAAAAAATGAGTTTGTCCGCTTACCGCTACAGGAATGAGTTTGCAGACATCAGTATCCTCAGTGACTTCTAACACTCGCCCTGGGATCCTCTCTGAAGGTGCTGGATGTTTGAATTGTCCCCCTAAAAGCGTGGTACCTACAACAAGATGTACGAGAGGTGGAGAAGGAACCCACCCAAGTGCTGCTTGGTTTGTCTGTCTGCAGTAGGGGTTTTTCCTCGTTGTTTTTACTCAACCATTTAAAGTTTGGCTAATGATGTCAATCTCATCTTTCTTGTAACTTCCCTGGGAGTCCCTGTGTCTGCTGGTGAGGTGAGGACTCCGTGTGCTTACACACAGCAGGTCTACATCCACTCTGTGTTACCCCAAAATCCAGGGGAGCTTTCAAATGAGGAGGTGGTCCTGGACCCTCCAGGAGCTGTAGGTTCTTACCTCATGGATGCAGCACCCCAACATCTTGTCCTTCTGAGTGCATCAGCAGCTTGTTTCAGGTGGGTGCCCCAAATGTGTGTAGCAAAGACCCCTGCTGTGTGCAAGTCAGCTCCTTTGCACCGCTCTGCTCCTCAAAGAGAAGAGATGAGCCTTTTTTTTGTGTGGCTGAAATCCCTCTGTACCTTCCAACCAGTGCCCCACATCTTCCAGTGTTTTCTTTTTACACATTGTACACAAAATCAGCTCTCTCCTGTGGTCTGGATGAGCCCCAAGGGACAGGCCAGCAGCAGAGAAGCACTGGTCATCTCAAGGCGCTGTGGGAGGTGGAGAATGCTGATTCTGGCTGCTCTCCAGGATCATTTTAAAAAAGGAACTTAATACCATGTTTAACACTCAAATTTGTAGCGTGTAGAATGAGGTGTTTGGGTGAAAGGTGAGCTGGGCATGAGCTTCACTACCTGAACCTCTGGAGAAACGTGAATATGCTGCTGCTTCTTCAAAAAAAATCAAATCAAATCTTTTTGTAGGCAGTTTCCTTTTCTTTGCTCAGCTTCCCTGTATCAGGATGAGAGAGGGGAGGAGATGTGACACTCATTCATCTTAAAAGAAAAAAATCATTTTGTAGGCAGTCCTGTGTTTCCTTTTCTTTGCTCAGCTTCCCTGTAACAGGATGAGAGAGGGGAGGAGATGTGACACTCAGAAATAAGAAAGGCATCCAGAGTCACCTCCCAGAGATCCTCTCTCCTGAGTGCCACCAGCATAACGCAGCCACAGGTACATGGTTGGGCTCTTGTGCGGCCAGTGAAGAGGTGCCAGGTCTCCACTGAGCTGCTGAGGGGACTTGGGGAGTGTTTGCTGACACCAGTTGATAGTGTTCCCTGGTTTCTTGGGTAGGAAGATCCTCAGGTGATTTAGATTGAGAAATATCTTGGGGTCAGCTTGTAAACTGAAGTTGTAGCCAGATTTTACCAGGGGACAAGGGCTGTGAATGTGGAATGCGCTTACTGATGAGATTAATACTCAGGCTTTAAATCCTGAATCACCCAGCACCTGGCAGAGGATGGAACAGCTCATCTCACTTCTCTGCCCAAAGCCCTGGCACCCACTGTGGGGTTTGCCAGTGGTTTTAGTGTTGATCTTTCCCATAACCCATCTCTGATCTTACACTTCCCCAGCACGACGCTGCCCAGGCGTTTGCTGTAACCGGGTTGTGGTGTGCTTGGGACACAGGAATCCCCACACTGGTCAGGATGATGGAGCTCTGCCACTGCCTTACAGCAAAACATTGTCCCCTGTCTGTCACTAAATCCCAGAGCCCTCCTTGTCCACACGCCACTGGCAGCACAGCAGGGACTCTGTCTAAAAATCCCATCAGCTCACCCTGGAGATTTTTAAACATTTATTTTTGTGAGTGTAAAATTTGCCCACAAACAACTCACTGAATCTCCCCCCCGTGTTCTCCCTGCCGTGTTTTAGCTCTGGAATTTATAATTGCATCTCAGCTTTTTAAAAGATTCTGTATGTAAATATATAATATATTTTTACATCCTTTATGCTTTGTTTGCACGCTTGGTGTTCAGATTTGGCCCGGAGGTGGGATGATGTAATTCACAGTGGGGTTCATTCGCGTGTATCCCCGTGTCTCCTTGTACTAAATGACATTATAACTTGTATGTGACACCACAGAGCAGAAATACAACCGGCTTTCTCACCAAACCAGTGTCATTAACTCTTTCCTGACCGCCAGCTGTGGACTCGGCCCAACCTGCCCTGTGTGGGCTCAGCCGTAAGCCTGACGAGGGAGAAACAGGAATCATAGAATCCCAAACTGGTTTGGGTTGGGAGGGACCTTAAAGCTCATCCAGTCCCAACCCCCCTGCCAGCAGCAGGGACACCTTCCACTAGACCAGGTTGCTCAAAGCCTCATCCAACCTGACCTTCAACACTTCCAGGGAGGGGGCATCTACAACTTCCTTGGGCAACCTGTTCCAGTGTCTGACCACCCTCACAGTGAAGAACTTCTTCCTAATATCTCATCTAAACCTCCCCTCTTCCAGTTTAAACCCATTTCCCCTTGTTTTGTCATTAACTGCCCTTAGGAAAAGTCCTTCCCCAGCTTTCTTGTAGGCCCCAAGACTCTTGTAGACTCCTCTTCTTCCTCGTAGGATTTTGGGTAAGATCAAGGTGTTTCCAGAAGCTGAGCAAGGAGAGGAAATCAAGGTGATGTCTTTAAATTCAGTGCTGAAAGGTTGGTTGGAAGTTTGGTGGGAACCATGGCTCTGCTCTTCCATCCACGTGGCACGGAGGTGGCTGTGTGTCCCCATCACTGCTGGAGCCCCCTCGCTGCTGGCCAGGCATCGCGCTGAGCGGCTCTTCCCCTCCCAGTCCTGCCTGGTGACACCGGTGCTGGCACCAGGACCCCATGTCCCCACCTGTGACCGAGTCCCCTGGGTCAGTGGGGTTTGGGGTGGTGATCCCACTCGGATCACAAATGAAATGAGTTTGCCAGGCTCAGCCGTGTCCTCAGCAGCGTGACTGGCCACCTTCTCTGAAGGGACCTGGACTGGTTTCACTGGGGGCTGCTGGGGTGAGTGAGGAGAGGTCTCCTCAGGGGAAGGGGACAGGAGGGGTCCCCTCCACCCTGGCACAAGCAGCTTTTGGCAGCAGCGTGGTAGGGGGGGAGGGATGTGGGAACTGGTGCTGAGCCCCCCAGCCCGGCTGGGAGCACCCATGGGTGCAGGGTGGGCAGTGGCCGGTGGGGGGCAGCAGTGGCCCAGCCATGGCTCGGTGGGGAGCTGGGGACCCCCGAGAAGGAAGATGCTGCATCCCCGTGACACCCACATCAAGGGGACGTGTGGCCAGTTGAGGGTCTCCTTGGTGTTGCAGTGGGGGGACTTTGGAGACCACCAGCTCCCAGTGTGGTGACCCCACTGACCCAGCCAAGACTCACGTTTCCTTGCAGAAGATCTTCCTGAGGTCCTCGTGTCACACCTACACCCTGTCCCAGGTCGACAGGAGGGTCTGGTGGGCTGGTTTGGGGGTCTCCTTCCCTCACCAGGGTCTCAGACAGCTCTGGGAGCTGCTCCTGCACTGGGAGGTTGCTCCTGGCACCATTCCCAGCTCCTTCACGCTGAAATCCCAGCTGGTTTTTGTTCTGCTGAGGAGCCACCAAGACTCTGCTGTGGACAGGGAGGTGACGAGGGTTGACAACGCTGTGGCACATGCACCTGGGGACACCATGTGAACCCTTCCCAGGAGATTTCTCCCACCAACCCTGTCCCCTGAGTCAGGCCCAGGAGCTGAGGTTGGAGCTGCAGCAGATCCAGCACCGTGTCACCGTGCTCCAGGGTGTCTCCAGGGCTGGGGACTGTGTCAAGCCCACCGAGGAGCTCAGTGTGGTCCCACAGAGCCTCTCACTGGCTCCTGTTGTGGGATGCTCAGGGATGTAGGTACCTGCTGGACGTCACCATTGCTGCTCCTGGACCCTGGCACAGTGACACTGGGTGTCACACGGTGCTCGTCGGTCCCGCTGCCACTCTTGGTGGCCTCACAGCCACCAAACTGCCTCTCGAGGTGGCTACAAGGGCTGAAGCAGAGCAGGTACGAAGGGGAGGGATCTCCCTTCGCTTCTTGGGTCGCATTGGGGAATCCGAGTCCCCTGAGTGACAGTGTCCCCCCACCCCGGGCTACAGGGTGGGTTTTACAGCTGAGTGGATCCAGACACCCTCCAGGGGAAGAGTGGAGCAGCCCTTGACTGCCCTGGTCAGGAGGGGAAAAGTCTTCTCCTCCCCTGGGGAAAGGTTTCCAGCCCAAATTACAAGCTCATCCCTCTGGTGCTGGGATCCAAGGAGAGCAGAGGTTCCATGTTGGCTCTAAAGAGCCAGAGCAACCTCCTGTGCAGACTTGAGTCCATCATCTTGCCTTGAGAGCCTTTCTCTACCTGCAGGCTCCCCAAAGTCTTGGTGATCCCAGCCCCATTCTCAGGGTAGACCAGACTTTACCATCCAACAGGACATTTTTCATGCATTTGCCCAGTTTTCACCCAGTTGGAGGTGCAGCAGCGTTCACATCACCTGGCACTTGGCTGCACAAGGAAGTCTTCAAAAGTTGGGCAGCATCTGCTGGATTTGGCACATGTGTTGTGGCTTCCAGAGGACCTTTGGTGTTGGAAGGAGGTTGGCTGTGAAGCAAAGCTCTACCTGCAGCTGTCACACCCCTGGTGTAGGTCTCCAACATCTTGTTGAGACCCATTCTCAGGGTCTCAGCACCCTCCCAGAAGGTCCTTTGTTTGCCCATGTCGGTGGCTCTGATCCCACCTTCCTGCCTGAGCGGTGCTTGGAGATGTTCAAAGCAACATTAATAATAAAAACCCAGCAGGTTTTTTGCATTTGAGCAATCTGCTCTCAAGATGTGGGGAGGACGGAAGCGGCGGTTCAAAGGCTTTGGGCGCTGCAGCCCCACCAGACGTGGCGACCTCCGCAGATGAGCTTCACTGGAGCTGCTGAACGTGGGCCTTCAAAGGTGGGTTTGGGTGGAGAAGGATGCTTGGTGCCCACTGAGCAGGGTGACAATGTCCTTGGTGTGTTGTGTCCGTCAGTCTTGGTTGTGTGTCCTCTAAGTGGGCTGTGGGGCTGTGCTGAGGAGTCTCTGACAGATCAGAGCCATGGGGCAGAACCTGGGGCTCCATGCAGCCGGGGCAAAGAGGTCTTCAGCCATCCTTGAGGTGGCTGGGTTGGGAGTGTGATGCTGGGAGGGACCAGCCATGTAGGCAGGAGGTTCAAAGTCTCCCCAAGGACTCTTCCCAGATACGAGGTCCCTGTTCCTTCAGGGACATCCACCAGTTCAGCTCGACAGTTCCACGTTGGGTCTCATCCTGCTACTTGGCCAAAGTTGTGCTTGCAGGACCTGTTGCCTGGTGGGGTGGATGCTGAGAAGGAGAATTCCTTGATAACACAGAGCAGAATGAGGGAGAAGGGACTATTTTAGAAGCCTGGCAGGGAAGGAGGACCTCAACCACGCTCTGCAGATCCACCGGGACGCGGGGTTTGCTCCAAGCACCGTCCCAGCCCTGCAGCAGCGCCCGCCCTGCAAGGAGGGAGCCGACTCAGCACATATTTTGCTCTTTGTTTACTGGCTGTTGCTTGTAAAAAGAAAAAAAACCCCCCCCCAAAAAAAAAACCCTCCCAAAACCTCAAAAAAAAAAAAAGGAAAAAGAAAGAAAATCCCCCAAATACCATTTGAGTGACGGCAGCTCCCGCACGCAACGTCCCGAGAGGAGCTGGAGGGAGCTGCTGGAGTGGGATGTGGAGGTGTGGGGTGGGTTTGGACACGGAGAAGTTGGTAGAGCTGATTCAGAGATGTTGCTGGATGAGGTTGATACAACCATGAGTTGGAGTTGGGATAGTCCTGGGCGTGGGACAGTGTGGACGTTGTGGTGGGTAGAAGGTTGTGGTGGATGTGGTGGGGTGAGGTGACCTTGGAGGTGGCAGGCAGGGACAGGGTTTGGTATGGCCAGTGTGGGTTAAAAGAATCAAATAAAGCCAGAAGGGACCTTTGGGTAGTTTTTTGGTCTGGCAGCCTCCTCACAGCAGGGACAACTGCAAGGTCTCACTGCATCCAGCGCTGATCCTGCATCTGGACAGGGTGGAGATGACAGGACAACCTGCCCAAGGGAAGCAAGGCAAGGATGAATCCCTGCAGAAAACCTTTTTTTGCTGGAGCAAGTAACCCCAGAGGTGTCTCCTTGCTTCCAAATGCCACATCTCAAACTGGATGGACACCAAACCACGGACATGAGCCCAGGCCAGTTCCTCCTCATCATCATCTTCAGTGCTAAGCCCTGCCAGGCTGATGCTCTTCCCAAGGGAATTTGTGGTCCCACCTTTTGCTTCTCACAAGCCAGCAGGCAGAGGTGGGCTTTGGTAAAAATGAGCAGCAGGATTCAAAGTCCCCAACTGAGCTGATCTGTGTTGGGATGAACTCGCTGAAGCGCAGACGGAGCTGGGAGGCAGCCACGGGCTGAAGGGGGGGAGAGGGGGGGGTGTTTGAACATCACACACAGAACTGGGAATAGTTATTTTTAGGACACATCTTTCAGTTTGGAGAACAACCAAGTGAGTAAAATATGTTCAATATGGTTCCAATATTTAACAAGGAGGCTGAAAATTGCCAGCTTGAAGTGGAGTATCTTAGGAAGAGCCTTTGAGACAATATTTATGGAGGAGGGGTGATGTGCAACCCAAAAGGAGCCAAACCACAGCTTTGCAGGGAGGTTATTGCATGGTCCTGACATCTCCATGGAGGTGACTCTGCAGTTGGGAGCTGGCTGGAGAGCTCTGGTCTTCTCCTTGGAGCTGAGCTGGACTGGCAGCAACTTTTCATGGAAGGGTTGGTTGGTTGGTTACTTTCCTCCTAAACTAGGTATGGAAGAGTAAAAAAACAATAAGAAAGGGTTAAAAAGCCAAGAGGGAACTTGGAATAATCATCACAGGACAGCAAAGAAAGAGGGGAGCGGTGAAATGGGTGCCCTTCCCCTCCCTGCCAGCACTTGGGCTGTGAGATCCTCCACCAGATCCTGTTTATTCCACGCCTGATGTGGCTGGAAACATCTCGCCGTGCCAGGACATGTCTCTTGGCCCACAGCTCCTTGACACAGTTCAGTGATTTAAAAGGCCCTTGTAGGGGGGGGGGGGGGGGGGAGGGAGAATTTATTCTGGGAATAATTATATTAAAAAAAAAACCCTCTTGTGAGTTGGTAGCTGGATCCTGAAGCTGAGAACTCCAGAACTAAACATCAGCCCTCAAAAGAGAAAAACTTCTCCCCTTATCTGCCCAGTGCCTGGAAAGTGGAGTTGGTTTGGCACGTGAAGAGCTTGGGATGGGCACCCCAAAGCCCACCAGGGACATACGTGTTCCTCCTCCTTTCCAAATGGGATTGTTGTTTGGTTGGTTGGTTGGTTTTTTGTTTTCCATGGGGAAGATTTTCTTGGTGGGATGAGATTCCAAATTCTACCAAATTCTGGGCAAATGGGAAACTCAATTCTAGTTGAGAGGCAGCTTCACCCAGCAAAGGGCTTGGGAAAAATGAGATGTCCATGTTACAAGTGCCAGTGGTGGCAAGAAGATTTGTGTCCAGGGTTTTATATTTCCAAATGCTGAATTTGTATTTGATCTTATTCCATTTTTTTCTTACTCGAATCCTTGAACTCACCCAGGTCTTGCACTCAAACACCCAGATCCTCTTCTCTGCTGCCAGTGCCTGTGTGTTGCAATCACTTCGTATCGCTCCGAAATGGCTTTTAGCTCCTTCCTGGCTTTTAAGCAAATAAAACATGAAGAAAACTTGTCCCCAACCAGTCCCTGAGGGACCCCACGCTGGTGACAGTCCCTCTTCCACGACAGCCCCACATCACCCCATTTAACTCATTCCTTCCCCAGTTAAAACCCCTTTTTCTCCAGTTTACCCACAGGTACCTACGGGGCGATTTATCGAGCGTGTTAATAAACTCCAGACAGGAGATCTCCTGCGTGGCCTCAGCTCAGAGAATCATTCTTGATCAAAGCCAATTATCGAGATGGCCCCAGGTGAGCTCATTCTGGGCCATTTTTATCCAATTATCTCCCTATCTTTGATAGTTTTTACCTTCCAGATTTCCTCCAAGCCCTGCACACCTCCAGGGTCACGTTCACTTCTCTTTCTAACTCTTCTGATGAGAAAAGCTCTGTATTTATCATCTTTACTCAGTTGGTTTTATTTCCCACCAATGATATTTTATTTTATTTTATTTATTATAAATTAGGATCTCAGCACACAACACTCGCAGAGTTTTGCCTTCACCTCCATGGTCCTTCACTCCATAAACTCCTCCTCGTGATGCATCTTCCCGCGTCCTCATCCTCCTCACTCAATCGTGGAGTCGACCATGTCTAAAAGGTCTTTAAAGATTCCACAGATGGAACCTTTTTTTTTTTTTTCCCTCATTTTATGTATAAATCTAAAGGACTTTTCTGGATAAATAACTTTACTTAGGTCTATTTCAACCTAGCTTGGGTCAATTCTAATTTTATCCCTCCAGAGATCTCCAAGAAAGAGATGTTTGCTCCGTTTCTTTCTCTTTCAACATGGAAATGGAACTTTTCAGTGGGGTTTTTCCCTCTTTCCATCTCAAAAAAGATGGGAAAAAAAAAGATTTTCCCTAAGAAAACACAGGAACTTCAGCTCTGTGTTCAATTTACCCCCTGCCAGCTCGTGATCATTCATTTTTATCATGACCTCCCTTCGAAGATGGGTCTGTTGCCCATGTCTCCCAACTCACAATTTTCTCTCCAGTCCTCAGAAAAACCAAAACTTGAAAGGGAGCTTCTTCATTCTCCTGAAAGCCCCCAACCCTACAGGGCTCTGTTGGCCCAACACAGCAGTGACACACGGGCACAGGGTGGGAGGACAGGGGAGAGCCCTGGGGTGTTTGGGGCTACCAAGACACCTGGTTCTGCAGCCCACGTGTACACATGGCTCTGGGCAAGTGGCTCCATCCCTTCCTGCCCCGTGCT
>NW_010313319.1:9792-15346 GCF_000700745.2 Antrostomus carolinensis
AACCCCTTGAAGTCATCTCCAGATTTTGCAGCTCATGCCCTTGCCTTTCCCTCCTTTAAATCTTACTTGGAAGCTTTTAGCTGATACATTAGCCCAATAAAGCCCAACAACTGGAGAGAAACCCAATCCTACCCCTCCCCCCCCCGCCTTCTTCATCGAGATCAAACGAGTTTTTAATCAGAATAGAATTTCCTTTGACAAAATGAGTAAAATCTGTCGCTTGCATCCGCCCAGCCAGCCCCTCCTCAGCCCTGGGCTGTAGATCTGCAGATCCCTTTCTGCTCACCCTCATCCTGGATGAGGACAGCCCATCCTTGCCCATGGCTTTGTCATCCCCAAGGGACAGTGTGGTCCCAACTGAGCTGTGCCAAGAGCCTTCCCCTGCAGAGATACAGAGGATGTGAGCATCATCTCAGCTGCTGGAGCATCCAGGCTGCCCATCCAGCAAAGCCTGATGTCCTCCTGGTGTGCTTGGGGACAAGGGACACACCAAAGTGCCGTGGACATTTCAGGACATCTGCTCTCGTGGCAGCCCCGTGGCTGGTTAGCAAAGTCCCTCTGCAAATGAAAGCTCCTGCCATGGTGCTCAGGAAATGGGCCTCAAACCCGACTCCAAAGCACCAGCAACTCGTTCCAGCCGCCGAGGGGAGAGTTTCCTTTCATCTCCAGCCAGGAGTTTAACCGGCCTTTCGTCTCTCCCCAGACAGAGCTTTGAAGGCTTGCAGGGTCCTCCCACATGTGCTGCTGGGGCTGGGAGTGGTGTCAGCTCTGGGACTGGGAGGGAGGAGAGAGTGGAAAGCAGCATGGGAGAAATGCCTCCTTCCCTTGGGGAGACGCTGAAATGGGGCAACTGGAGAGGTTCCTGCAAACCTCCTTCATAATGGATGGTCATGAAGAGCAGGGGACATCCAGGGGCTGGGGACATCCCTGGGATGGAGCACGGTGGGACATGCCACCCCATGGATCTCCTGGTGGTTTTGAACTTCTGCAAAGTCTCTTCCCCAGGAAGCTTGAAAGGTTTTGGAGCTCTTTGGGAAGGAGGCAGAGATGCTCCACTGCTTCACCAGGCTTTTGGAGGATCTTTTGGTGGGTTTGCTTTCTGCCCCAGACTGTGCTGTGGGGAGAGCAAAGGTCTTTTATAGAGGTTGCAGAGATGGAGCTTGGTTCCCACTGGCAGCGAAGTATCAGTGACGTGGGGAAGGGTCCAAGCTCTCTACAACCCTCTACTCCAGCACTCACTCAATCCTCCTTCTCCAGAGTCCTTCCTCCTCTTTCTGCCCCTCTGTGACTTTGATAACAGAGCAGGACATGAGGTGACGGCGCTGGAGGGTGATGCTAATGGGTCTAGATGCTGGGGGTGGGAAAAGGTCCATCCTGCCCTCTCTCATCCCACCCAAATGTCCACTAAGATGTTGCTCATAACTCTGCTCTGCCAAGCACGGGCCAGCTGGGAGCTCTGGGAAGCCACCAAGCTGTGAATGGGACCTGCTGATTTGCTCCAAGACATTGGTGGTCTGCATGAGCGTGGACTCTCACATCTGCAGAAGACCCACCAACATGTTGGCTTTCCTGAGACCCCCTTTTTTCCTCCATCCCTTGGACTGGCACAGCTCCAGTTTGGCCCGAAACTGGAAGGGAGGAGATGCAGAAAACTGAGTCAGCTTTTGAGTGCTTGAAAAGTTGTTCACATAAAAAATAACCCGGCGTTCTTTGGGGTGTGCATCATCGGTGTCATCCGTCTGTCTGTCTGTCTGTCTGCTCTGTACTTCTGTGGCCTTATCCTACTGGTCAGCTTTGGAGTGTTTAGATAACAGCCCAAGGAAAACTGTTAGGAAATGGGTGTGCTGGTTGGTGTCTTCTGGTTTTGCTCCTCTGGGTGGGACTAACCTGGTTCTGGTTGCCCTGTTTTCACTCCCTCCTGGTTCCTGATCCTGAATCTCTGGTTGATTTACTGTGAGCAGGAGCATGAGGGGCCAAGACAGTTTGGTTGCTGCTTAGGAGTAACACCAAGTGAAATGTCTTCTCCCAGCCATTAAGCTGAAAGAGGGGAGGTTTAGATGAGATATTAGGAAGAAGTTCTTCACTGTGAGGGTGGTGAGACACTGGAACAGGTTGCCCAAGGAAGTTGTAGATGGCCCCTCCCTGGAAGTGTTCTCGGCCAGGCTGGATGAGGCTTTGAGCAACCTGGTCTAGTGGAAGGTGTCCCTGCTGCTGGCAGGGGGGTTGGGACTGGATGAGCTTTAAGGTCCATTCCAATCCAAACCAGTCTGGGATTCTATGATCTGAGGAAGATGCTCTTGGCGAGGTACCTCCTGGGGCAAATTCAACCTCTTCTGCCCTTCATTCACCTCCTTGCACAGATTTTTCCCAGAGGCTGTTTTGCTCACAGATTAAACAAAACCTGCCATAAATGTTTGGCTTGTTGCTAACGGTGGTTTTGAACGTTGCTTTCCCACAAATAGTTGAGTTGCTGGAGGATCTCGTGGCTCTCTGGGGGCAGATGGAGGTCAGGATGGATTTGACTTCCTGGATCCTCTCCAGTTCCCTGCAGAGAGAGGTAACTACAAAAAAAAAAAAAAACATATTTGCCTCAATTCAATTCCTTTTGAAGTAAAAGAGCAGGTTGGGTCCACCAGGGGAGAAAAGAGTCAACGTTTTGGCTTTGTTGGGATTTCAGGATCACGTGCAGGGGAGAAGGGAGGGACAGCTTGATGTGCATGGCGAAGGGCATGTGGTAGCTGGAGGGAAAAGTTGGGTGAAGGATGGATGAGGAGACAGCTACGTACGTATGGAGATGGAGTTACAGCTGCAAGAAGTGTCCAGAAGTTGGATGCTGGAAGATCTGAGCTTGAAACAGAAGGATGGGCACAGGGTGACCCACAGATGAGACATTTTGAGGGTTAGGAAAGGTATGGGGGGCAGGGGTGCAGCTTGCAGAAATAAGAATGACTGTATCTCCTGTTGAGAGCAACCACACCTCAGAAACTGCTTTTTTGGGGTTCAGATGTCCAAGGGGAGGCTTTGATACCTTTGCAGGGAGCAAGTGGGTCTGGAGCAGGGGGGGTTTAGGCAGCATTTACACATTCAGAGAGGATTAAACCATCAAACTCCCTAGGAGCAGAAGACAACCCTTTGGTTTCCCTTCCCACAGACTGAACTGGAGGCTGTAGGATCTCCGGGCTGGAAGTGACTCACTGCAGGAGCAGCTGAGCAGCCACAGCCATCAAGGTCCTTGCTCCATCCGACAGTGAGTCACTGACCCCTCATCCCTGGGATACTGGTGCTAGCCCAGCTCCAGCTGGATACTGGGAAGCACTGGGATGAAATGAAGAGCTCCTGGTCATGCCCTCGCCTGCAAAGTGCCCACAGCACATCTTAGTTCCTTCCCTCTGAATGAATCAAGGAGATCTGGGGCATCACAGAACCCATTCATCACCCAAACCTTCTCACCAGGCACAAATCTTGGTGTCTTCAGCTGGAGGGAGCCAGGAGAAGGTTGTCCTCAGCCAGATGTGAGCAGCAGTGCAGGACAAAGTGGTGGGGGTAGTAGGGGAGGGGGGTTTGTTTTGCATTGGGGGGGCTGGAGCTGCACATCTGGAGCCAGGGCTGGGTCCTGCAGCTGGATCTGCAGAGCCAGGGAGCTGCAGGAGGATGGGCACCTCACAAAATGCCTCTGCCTGGAGTTTAAATCCAAGGCAAGAACTTCAAGGCAAGAATGACCGAGGTTTTTATTTCCTCCTGAGGAGCAAGAAGTATTTGGTTTGGTTTTTTAAATGGTTATTTAGGGAATAAAAGACCTGAAACTACAAGACCTGACACTTGTGCCACACTAGAACAAGCCCCAAGTAGAATTTCACAGAGTATTTTCTCTTTCTGGGTTTATCTCTCATCCCTCCACACACTCCTGAGCAGCATTTTTTTTGGTTCTGCACAAACCAGAACTTGGAAAATTCTGCGTTATGAGGAAACGATGTCACCACCATCTCACCAGGCTGCGCTACGAGGGAGGCAGCAGCTGACTGTTTAGTGCCTTTCTTCTCAGACTTCAGTGAAGAACTTCTGCCTCTAAGAGGGAAAACAGATGGAAAACACACCAGAATTAAAGGATATTTTTTTTTTTTAATATCTATTGCCATGTAAGTGTCGTCACTAAGTGTCCAAGGGCTTGTCCTAAAAATAAACAGATCTCTCTTCATTCAACAACAGGTTTAAGCACAACTACTCACAAGCTACAGAGCTGTGAGGATGATGCAAGGGCTGGAGCAGCTCTGCTGTGAGGACAGGCTGAGAGAGTTGGGGCTGTTCAGCCTGGAGAAGAGAAGGCTCCAGGGAGACCTTCTAGTGGCCTCCCAGTACCTGAAGGGGCTCCAGGAAGGTGGGGAGGGACTTTGGCCAAGGGCAGGGGGTGACAGAACAAGGGGTGATGGCTTGAAAGTGGCAGAGGGGAGATGGAGCTGAGATGTGAGGAAGAAGTTCTTCACTGTGAGGGTGGTGAGCCAGCGTCCCAGGTTGGCCAGAGAAGCTGTGGCTGCTCCTCCCTGGAAGTGTTCTCGGCCAGGTTGGATGAGGCTTTGAGCAACCTGGTCTAGTGGAAGGTGTCCCTGCTGCTGGCAGGGGGGTTGGGACTGAAGGAGCTTGAAGGTCCCTTCCAACCCAAACCAGTCTGGGATTCTATGATTCTAAGTTATCTACTCACCCCAACATGTGTCCCCACCTGCCCCATAACCTGGGGTCCCCTCCAAGGTGGCTTCATGTCTACAAGGCACAGGGGTTTACAAAGCAGCTGGATCCTTGGGAGGAGAAACCTGGAATAAACAGGAAAAGCAACTACATGTGAAGATCTTTTATTGCAGAGGGAAAACAGATTCTGGGGGGGTCGATCCCCTTCAGCCTGGGGGTGGTGAGAATTCAAGGGGAGAGCAAGGTCACAATCACAGGCAGAGCTTGGGCTCCCAGCTGAGGTGGCACCATCGAATCTGTTAGTGGCCATGGCTGAAAAAGGGCTCAGCTTGGCTACTGTGCCCCAGCATGAGCCCATCACATGCAGCTTCCCCCCCCCAAATCTCGGCTCACGCAGCACCGGGGCTGGGCTGGAGGCTGCTTTGGTGGGAATTATTCAGCTCATGGGGAGGCTCTTGGCAGCAGGACCCAGAACATGGAGTTTGGCTGCTTTGATGGCCAGATGGGGAAAAAGAAAGGGGGGAAAAAAACCAACCCAATAATTCACATGTAAAAATTAACTGGAACAGGATGGTGGTCGGCACGGGGTGGTGGTTGGCATTGTGGGGTGTCCCCCCATCGCTTTGGTACCACAGCTCATCCCACCCCCCTGTCCCACAGCTCCAGGGGGTGGGCAAAGAACAGCACAACTCACTCCCAGTCTCACCAGTAACCCCACTGGTCAGACCCCATCCACCATCCCCAGTCCTATTCAAGGAGGGGTTGTGTTTTAGCCGAGAACATCTTTTAGTTCTTAAAAAGCCCAGCGCGTTCCAGGAACATTATGTCACTTTTGACAAGGAAATGAATGGCGAGCCCATCAATCAAAGCTGCC
>NW_010313320.1:0-10708 GCF_000700745.2 Antrostomus carolinensis
GGGAAGGGGACGGACGGGCCGGGCGGTGACCCCGAGAGCACGGGGAGGTCAGAAACCCGCGGTAAGGGCTGGTTTTTGTGGTGACCGGCGTCCGTCCCGTCCGAGGCGGTAAGGCACCTGGTAGGGAAGGGGACGGACGGGCCGGGCGGTGACCAGCCCTGCCTGCTCCAGCCAGGAACCCACCGCCTGACGGTTTGTTGGCTTCTCCACAGCCCTGCACCTGTCCCTCGTGTTTTCCCAGGAGCACGGCTTGCTCGTCTTCATCCACAGATCCCTCAGCATCGAGGAGGTAAGTTGGTAAACTTTAATTTTTAAAGAAACATTGAGATAGTGCTATATGAACAGCGTTTTATGTATTATACACATCATAACTTTTTTCTTAACTTTTCAGTTTCGAGATTGCAGGGAAGAAGCATTGAAGTTTCTTTGTGTTTTTATGGAAAAAGTTGGTGACAAAGTTCATCCTTATGCCTGTAATATTAAGGTGGGTAAAGGAAAATTATTTCCTACGTGTCTTTGTGAAATGGTTGAAACAACTCTGGTGGGTCTCATACTGCAACAGGTTCATAACTATCCTTCACCCCTCCCAGTCTGCCTTATCTATCTCTGCTGTTTTTGTTAGAGCTGAAATAACTTGATTGATATAAGGTGTAGTTAATCAGAGAATCCTAGAATTGTTTTGGTTGGAAAACACCTTTAAGATCATCAAGTCCAACCGTAGCTCTGAACCTTGTCCCTGAGCGCCACATCTTTTAAATGCCTCTAGGGATGGTGACTCCTTGTTCCAATGCTTGACAACCGTTTCAATGAAGAAATTTTTCCTAACATCCAATCTAAACTTCCCCTGGTGCAACTTGAGGCCATTTCGTCTTGTTCTATCGCTTGTTACTTGGGGGAAGAGACCAACACCCACCTCACTACACCCTCCTTTCAGGTAGTTGTAGAGAGTGATAAGGTCTCCCCTCAGCCTCCTTGTCTCCAGACTAAACAACCCCAGTTCCCTCAGCTGCTCCTTATAAGACGCGTGATCTGGACCCTTTACCAGCTTGGTTGCCCTTCTCTGGGCATGCTCCAGCACCTCAATATCTTTTTTGTCATGAGATGCCCAACAGAGAAATGTGGAATTTCTTCAACTGTAGAGTTAATCTTACGTATTTATCTTTACAGAAAATAATAGTTACTGATACTGAAAATATTAGTTCTAATTTTTAATTTATAGTGAGTAAAATAATAGTTTGTGTAACATTTTAAATGTTTCTGTAGGTGATGGTTAATTTTAAATACTGATTTTTAAAAATTTCTCCTGCGAAGTCCTTACTCTTGCAGTGTATACAGCAATTGGTGGAAACTACTGTATCTCTAAAAATGAGGTTCCTTGAGTCTAGATTACTGAATAATATTGCTTTGAATAAAAGTGCTTGACTGCAGCACTGCACTTTCTGATCTCAAATTAGTAGCTACATATTGTAAAGAATGATGGCATAAAGGTGGAAAATTTGCTTGGGTACTTTCTTTCGTTAAGCCAAGATTTATTATGATGTCAGACAGTGCTGCAATGTTGACAGTGAAGCGCCTTATTGTTTAGTCTTTTTAAAAACATTAAACTTGTTAGGAAGAGATAAAGAGGTAGATGAATACATTGTTGTCTTTGAATTCCCTTCTCTGCTTATGAGTATTATAATCTCCATTTTCTTTCCTATCTAGCAAACTTGTATTAGTGTTTATACAAAAGAGAGGGCAGCAAAATGTAAAGTCCCAGCTCTGGAACTTCTGATTAAGGTAAAATGCATTCTATTTTTCTAGAAAAAGAAGAAAATCTGTTGCATTACTATAGTTGTGCTATATCATGCAGAAAATCTGTAGTCTACAGGGGCAAGAGAATATTGATAGAGTAATATTTAGATGTTATTAAGAGTTATGTTTTAACAAGAGGCTGTCTTTGGTACTCCTCCAGTAGTTTGCTTAGATGTGAGCGTGTCATTCCTTCATCTTCTCGAGCAAGATGTGATTTCTTTGGGGGTAGTTGCAGATCTTCTCTTTCTCAGTTTATTATGGTTCTTTAAGGAGAAATTTTGTATTTCAGTTGTATTCTTACTTTAAAATATTATGTATTAATATATAGTATTATAATACATTAGGTAGAGTGTGTGAAAAGTGTGGAGGAGGAGACAGGCTTTTTTTTCCAGAAGTTTTGTTACCGTCTGATGCAGTAACTTCATAATGTGCTTCTTCAGAATGCATTAGACCCTTGTTTTTCAAATGCTTTTGAACATGCTTAGTTTCATTTATGAGAAACAAAACTCCCTTCTGAGTTACTCTGGTTCAGTTCTGTGAATCAGATTGGCTTTGTAGCAGCTGGGAGAGAAATGCAGTGTGATAAAGGCTACTGCAGACATTGCTAACCCTGATTTTTTATATATATATATATATATGTGTGTGTGTGTATATATAAAAGTATGTTGTGTATAATTTTCATGTATATGATCTGTATGTAATATGTCTAATATAAATAAAAATGATAAATTTTAATTTTATACATATGTAGGAAAGTAGTTTATTGTTAAAGTAGGTTTCATGCTAATACTCTTTCCTGGACCAGTCACCTTAAATCCCTTTCATTGAATAGCATACTTAAGCTGAAGTTATACATGAGAACTGTGTTTTTATTTAGACCAAGAAGAATTGTGGTGATGTTATTAATGTTTTTCCTAAATTTTAATTGTTTTTATCTACCTTAGTTGCTCCAAAATTTACGACGTTCCTGTCTGATGGAAGAAATGAAAGTTGGGGACATATTTAATAAATTTTATGGGGAACTTGCCGTAAAAAGTAAAGTTCCTGATACGGGTAGGCTTGAGTTTTTCTGTCAGTGTCCTTTGATTTATTTACACTTGGTTTTTCATGTATTATGTAAATGTATAATTTTTATTCCCATGGCAAGTGTGTTTCAAAGTGATAGCTGTCATGTTTTTAGAGCTAGTAAAATTTGTTCAGTAGTAGACATGTATGAACTAACATTTGGGAGAAATCATATAATTGGATTTAGTGGTGGCAGTTCATACTGAATTTAAGCTTAGGTCTGATTTAGGATTCCCAGCATAAAAGAGTATTTGTATGTCTAATCTGTTATTATTAGTCCCTAAATGCATAAATCCTGAAAGTAATTCCAGCTTTCTTAGCATCAACCAACTGAACTTTGCTTGGCTCTTAGATTTCGTTCCTGCCCTGCTCCAAGTTCAGTGTTAACCTGATGTAGCTGAACCTTGGAAGTTATTCTTGTGCCCATTTTATAACTATACACACACATACCCCAATAATTTTGAGCCTTAAGAGTAGTCCTGGTCCCTACAGTGAGTGCTCTTATCTAGAGCAAAGTAAATTCCAGCTGCCCATCCCTGTCAAAGTTTATGTAAACCCCAGCTCAGTTGCTAAAGCCCTTTGTAACCTTATTCCAATCCCAGCCAGTTTTGTCCTTGGAGCTGCAGTTTTAGTGTGATAGTTCCTGCATTGGTCGCCCCTAATGTGAGCTCATCAATTCCTAACTTGCCTAATTATATTATTTATGATGTTAAGCATACTAATCTGAGCTCTAGTTTGATCGTCTTGGTTAGTTACAGCTGAAATCTTGGCTTGACAGGTCTAGCCCTCACAAAACTTGCTGTGCCTGCACAGAACTCAAGCTGACTTCTGCTAGGTGTTGACCTTAAACCTGATAGTAATTAAAAAGACCAGCATAACCTCAAGACCAGCAGCAAACTTGGGTAAATGGTAAATGCTTCCTCGGCGGATATGGCCTTTATTAATCAGTTTTGACTAAATGTATTTAACTTATTAACGTGAGAGGAGGATGCATCTCACATTGTAGTATGTAGAGATATACATGAATGTATGTACATCATAGAGAGACATCTTTCCCACCTGCTAATGGGCTAATCCTCAGGGATTATTTTGTTCTGGTTGCAAATTATATAGGAATTGCAGTGGAAATGTCCATGGAATGATTTCAGAAATTAATATTTAATAATATTAAATTACTTTTTAGTACTGGAGAAGATTTATGAGCTTTTGGGAGTTCTGGGTGATGTCCAGCCTAGTGACATGATTAACAACTCTGAAAAACTATTTCGAGCTTATCTGGGAGAGCTTAAAGCACAGGTATGATTGAAATGTCTTTGCAGACTCCTACATTGCTTTGGTTTTTTTTTCTTTTGAAGTGTGTAGTGCTGTATGTTGGAATACTATTGTAACTAGTACAATTTGTAGGGATCTAACTGAACAATCATAAATGCTTCCTTAAGGACTGTTAAAGTTCATGTTCTCTGGTTCTGCGAAGCTTTCAAAGCAGAAATTCAAGGCCGCCAGTGATAGCAAATTAACCAGTTTAGTGTGAGGAAAGATGGCATGTGATGATCATTGCAGTAGCAGCCAGGAAAAGTTATATTTCCAAGTACTGGTAGTTTCTGATTTGGGATCTGCAGAATCCTTGCACTTCAGGTAAATACTGTGGTTCTGCTGAATGTCACTTCCCTATATTCTGAACTTCTAGGACATTAGTATGTGCTATCTAAGTTTTGCTATGGTTGACCTTGGTGGAACATAATTCATGCTTTTCAAAGGATTTCTTATGCTTCTGTAGTTAAACTCACTGCCAAATGATATGAAACTTCTGAGTAGAAGTTGTTTCTGTGGACTTGTGTTCATAGAGGTGGGTGCTGAGGTAAATGTATTAAATTTGAATTTGTTATTTTATCTACACTTCTAGGAACTGGGAAGCCTTGGTGTAAGTTTATCTTACCTTGAGGATAATATTTTTTTCAATTCCCACTTTTTTCAGATGACATCAGCTATAAGGGGACCCAAGCTACCTGTTGTAGCAGGATGTCTGAGGGGACTGGCTGCACTCATGTGCAATTTTACCAAATCTGTGGATGAAGGTATGTTCTTTTTGTATGTGAAAGGCAGTTAAACATTTTGATATATTTTATTTTTTATATATATTATTTTTTACTCAACCAGCTAGCAGCACCATTTCTCGGTGTGAATTCAGAATTAAAGTTTCTCCACTGGTAGATGGTGGATGCAAAAGCCAGACCTGTCCAGCTACATGGTCCTTGTAGTCTGTCCTTGGGTGGAGTGGCTTCATCAGTGTATTTCTGTACGTAAGTGTTTGAAGTGCTATTCTATAACCAGAGATTGGGCAGTTGTGAGAGGCACATTGAAGCTGGAACACAGTTTATACAGAGAGTGTTTGCCTTAGAAGAGGAATGTCTGTTAAAACATGGGTATTCAGAAAAATCGATGACTATAACAGTACAATTTTTTTCAAATTTAAGAATATTTCAGGAAAAAGTGTCTCTGCTTTTTAAAATGAGGTGTGTAAGGCTTTCCAATGTTGCTTCTTCATACGAAGCTTTTACTCTGTGTGAGTAGTGAAATACTCATTACTGGATTTTTACAGATCCTCAGACTGCAAAGGAGATTTTTGATTTTGCGGTGAAGGCAATCAACCCACAGGTAAACCTGCTGCATGTTAATTGTTCCACATAAATGAGTTAGCCCTGATGAAGAATAAATCACATATGACAAACCTTTTCTGATTTTACAGGTTGATCAGAAGCGATACGCAGTACATCTGGGTAAGATTGTAAATTATTTCAAATCCTGTTGAGGTGGATACCATACATACAATGGTGTCTTCTGTCTGGAGCTGTTTATTCTCTACAGACTGTCTTTGAATGGCTCTAGTCTTCAGCCTTGTAAGGTGATCGGGGAGCAAAGCTGGTGTACCTTAAGTTGGAATCTAAAGAGTTAAACACACGTGCATGTAGTTAAACTAGGCAAGGTCTAATCAGCTTACGAACAGCAGCATTACACTTGATGCCATTTTCCCCTCTGGAGTAGTACAAAAACCTGGTATGAGAAGGGAATCATGGGAGGAGTAGAAATAAGAGGAATATAGCAAATTAGGAGAAAAGAGGAGATGGTGGATTGCGTTAAAGGAAAAAAAAATAGGGAGAGAAGGGGAATTTCACTGGAAGGAGAAGGAAATTGGGAACAAATGAAGTTCATAAAGAAAATGAGAAATTGGCCTGTGAAATGTGAGTGGCTTATGCAGAAATTGCAAAAATGCAACTCTAAAGATAGTCTGCAAAAAAAACCAAAAACATTAAGGGTCTTGAAATTTCATTTATCCTTATATTTGAGATTGTGAAATTACCTATATTCTGAATTCTTTATTTTTCTGCATCAGAATTTGGTGAAGGAGGGGACTTGAGCATATGTCCTGACCACAGAAACCAAGTCCTTATTAATTGTGTGATCAAGTATAGTTATTTGTAACCCGTAGAACACAGCTATGCTTTCTATAATGGTGTACATTAAAAAAGAGGATTTTGGAGGGTTGTTTTTATGCTTAAGTTCTTAATGTTTGGATGCTGATACTGTAATGGCTAGAAGAATACATTTTATACCCTCCAGTTCATGGTAGGTATACCTACCTAAAGTCCTAATGTGGACTTTTATAGCCTGCTTTGATTTTGGAAAGTGGAGTATAAGTCTGGGTTTTAAAGAGAATTGTTTTTAAATTACAGCTGGTTTACAGTTGTTCAGCTGGCATGCTGCTCAGTTTGGTGCCTTGCTCCTGGACAACTATGTCTTACTCTTTGAAGCAATGTGTAAATGGTGTGGCCACACAAATCAGGAGCTGAAGAAGGCCAGTCATTCTGCACTAGATTCGTTCCTCAAGCAGGTATTGTAACTTCACTGAGATCTCTGAGACTAAAGCAAAGTCATATTTCTTGAAATAGTGGGGATATTTCGGTGCTCGGAAGTTCAGTGAATCTGTTTAACAAATCATTATTTTGTTTGAAGTGCTTCATGTTACAAGCTTTGTAAGACCTACTGCTCTTTTTTGTGTGTGTGTGTGTGTGGCTTTTTCATGTTTCTAGAAATCCTGAAATTTTTATGTCTGCTTTACAGATTTCTTTAATGGTAGCTAAGGATGTAGAGCTACACAGGAGCAAGTTGCAGTTCTTCATGGAGCAGTTCTATGGAATCATCAGACGAATGGATTCGAGCAGCAAAGAGTTGTCCATTGCCATTCGAGGATATGGGCTTTTTGCAGCAGTATGTGCAGGAAACTTTCTGATAAAGCAGTGTACTGATGGATTTAATGCTAGGATTCATATACCATTCATTTTACAATTTTACCCAGCTTGTGTAAATGCTCCTGTTTCTGGATTAAGTGTTGAACTAATTAGCTACACTGTAAATTACTTTCTGGTTGAAAATTGTTAAAACACATACTGAATTTAGTGGGAGCACTAAATTATTAACTAATTAACTATTAACTAATTAAGGGTTGTGGTTACTTCTGCTTGTACACTCGTTCTGAAGTGGGAAAATCGGAGGCTTCTTATAGAGCTATCACAAAACTTAGATGTGCTTATTTGCTTAGGTACAGACAATACTTCACTATTTCTGTCTGCATTTAGATGGTAAAGTCAGGCCAGCTCTGCTCTGGAAGCAGTTCAGATATGTTTCTTACAGAGCAGGAATCTCAGTCTGAACAGCCAAAATGCACTGCTGACTGCAGAACACTAAGAGGTAATTAGTGAAACAATTGCAAATTTAAAAAAAAAAAAAAAAAAAAAAAGGAAAAAAAGGAAAGAAACCATGCTTATATATGTATATGGAGGACAGACATGTTTAGTGGGAAGCACCATTAAGAACCAACTTCCACAAACACCATCCTGGTGTTTGAGGGTGGTATCCCAACTTTTATGTAACAAAATTCTAGACATTCTTTTTTTTTTTTTTTCCTCTCAAAGCAAAGATTAAGTTAAATAATCTCAAATATTATTTAGAGAAAGTTAGGAAATGTGATAGAATAGCTGGTTACTAGCTGAATTCAAATGCCTTTGTTTTGTAGAAATTTCAGTATGCTTTGTTGAAACAGTCTTCCTCTGCTATGATATGAACTAGAAAGGAATTGAGTTAAAGGTATTATTTCCAGAAAAAAAGAAGTATTTCAAATCACTGAATTGAAAGAACCTTGTTAAAAATTTCTGTTACAGAACACAAGAAGGTAATGAAAATTGCATAGTGTAAATGCTGGCGTAGGATAATACTGCAAATTTTATCAGAAAAAAGAGATCTTAATGCTCCAATACCTATGAATCTTTAATGTGTTAGGACACACTAATAGTTGTTAGCCTGTTTAGACTAAATCTTGGCCGAGGGTCAGATGCTAGGTTGTGAGGGAGCAGGAGTCTTGCTGCTACTGCAGTTAGTGACCTTAGCCTTGAACACAAGTTCAGTGGTTGATTCTGATTCAAGGCAGAATATTTATTTTACTGTCTAATCACTAAAATAATTTTAAATACTTGCAGTTCTACAAATGGTAAATGGATAGTCTTAATTTTGTCAGCATGTTTTTAGGCAAACTAGATTCAACCTTTAGCCTAACTCTTGTATTCTCTCATTACCTAAATCAGTCCATTTTTTTTCCATGGTCAGTTCCCTACTACAGTTCTTGCCTGTGAGCTGGTTCCTGATTCCTTTTCCACAAAGATTGCTTTTTTGATCAGCTCATGCTGAATACTGTGATTTACAAATAATTCTGCAGAAATCTGTAAGCATTATTACATACCCTCTAGTACTGTTTGGGTTGTTTTCTGCTTGTTCGTTAGTTTAGGAGTAGTCTTTATCCTCTATTTGTACACATCTCAACACAATAAAAGTTCAGAATTTGGGCTGCTGGGTTAAACGTTAAATAATAGTAGCCTGTGAATGATAATTGGTTAAGCCATGTTGAGGTAAGCCACTTACTTCTTTAATGCAGCTAGCTCAAAATATAAGTGAATATTAGTGTCCATAATGCCATATATAAGATATTTATGGCCAAACTCCATGCTTTTCAGGATGGATTTGAAATTGTGTCACTGAAAGTTCAAGTACTCTTACAGTAAATTACACTGCATTAGTGAATTATTCTTTTAATATTCCTTGCAGATACTATGTTTCTCATACATGTAGCAAGTAGAAAACTTAAAGTTCGTTTACTCAGATGTGTTGAGTTCCTGGAAGAAATGAAAAGATTATTCTTATTATGGGTCAGTGAAGACTTGGCTGGATTTTAACACTACAGCGTGTGTTTGCTTGCTTGTACAAAGTTGTTAAATCAGTATTTTATTTTCTCTCTGTAAGCCCTGTAAAGCTATACATTCTAAGGATGTTGATGACATGTACGTTGAGCTCCTTCAGCGTTGTAAGCAAATGTACCTTACAGAAGCAGAAACAATAGATGACCATCTGTATCAGCTACCAAGTTTCCTCCAGTCCATTGCAAGTGTGATATTCCATACAGATACAGTAAGTGGAGTATTTAAAGTACCAGTCAATTTTTTTGTGCAGCTACAGATGTATAAGGAGGTAGTAGCTGTGAACATGCCTATGATAGAAGGCATTTCATTATCTGAAATACAATGACATTTAACTCCTAGGGGTTGGGAAGAATATCAGGATAATACTTCCTTGGCTTTTATTTGGATAAAGAAAATGCACAGAATATACAAAATAAAATGCTACATTACATTGTAGTGTAAAGCATCATAGCCAAATATGAATAGGTTTTTACTTATTTTAGGCAAAGCTGTCTATTTTAACCTAGCCTTACCCTTTTTATGTGATTTATACCACACTGTTGCTGCTTTTTCTTTTGGTACTGACGCTTAACATGTTCTCTGAGGCCGATACTTTGATTTTCCTTTGGGGTTATGCTGTCTGTGTTCTAATGAGGGCTTTCTGGATCCTAGCTGGAGCTGGGAAATAAGGTTGGGGTGGAGAAGAGACTTCCACTTACATTCTGTTTTCAGATTGTTAAGGATGAACAGATTATACTTCTGTGTTATTATTGTTTAATTAAACTGGTACTTTTCTGATAAACTTAACACTGATTCCACTGAAGCACTAGTCTATTCAGGAGCTGCTTTTCATAATGTGTTCCAGGAAGCTTTCTTACTCTGTTTTGTTTGGTTTTGGTTTTGGTTTTTTTTAATATCTAAGATGAATTCATTTGCTAAGTCTTTTATTGTTTTCAGAGCAGGTCGTGATGTAAACTCTTATTACAAAGTGTCTTACTGAAAGAATTTAGCATAGTTCTCTGTGTT
This sequence comes from Antrostomus carolinensis, assembly GCF_000700745.2. NCBI lineage: Eukaryota > Metazoa > Chordata > Aves > Caprimulgiformes > Caprimulgidae > Antrostomus > Antrostomus carolinensis. Next base: position 10,170 of record NW_010313320.1, read on the forward strand.
AATACTGAGCTATAACCATTGTCTTCACATGATGTGTTTTGCTTTTATTTCTTCTAGATTCCTGAAGTATATACTCCAGTTCTTGAACATCTAGTTGTGCTGCAGATCAATAGCTTTCCACACTACAGTGAAAAAATGCAGTTAGTCTGTTGCAGATCTATAATAAAAGTATTTCTATCACTCTCAGGAAAAGGTCCAGTTCTCTGGAGTTTTATAAGCACTGTAGGTGAGTCTGTGATACTAACTTCGTTGTGTTTTTGGAGGTTGTGTTTTTTTGGTTGGGATTTTTTTTTTTTCTTCCCACCCTAAATTGATTAACTGTTTCTAAGAGAGAGATATAGAATAGCCATTTGTGGTAAAAAAAGAAAGCTTTTCCCATCTTCTGATAATGGAGGCTTAGGGTGCTCATGTTATTTTTCAATATCTGTTGTTAAATCACTTAGGGAAAACATTTAACAACTGTTTTGGGTGACAGAGTAGCTATGATCAAGAGCAAGAGAATATGTTTTTGTGATAGTATGTTTAAACATAAACATTCC
>NW_010313320.1:10746-45576 GCF_000700745.2 Antrostomus carolinensis
AGGGGGAGAAAGGGATTTCAAAGAAAAATATACAAAAATTTGTTCAATGTTCTTTCAGTTTCACCTACAAAATATCACAGAAAGTAGGGTGAATGTCATCTCTATTAAAAATGCAATCTTTTTATGTTGTGGAACTTGTATGTAGTAAAAATGAAAATTCCAAATGTGTGGTTAGTCAGATAAAGTCTTGCAAATGTAATAATGAATGTATCAGTGTCCGTAGCTGACAGTTCTAGTAGTCTCCAGCATACTGATGTTTCAACGTAATGATTTTCAGAAATTATTTTAATTTTTTTTCAGTTATTTCCAGTGGCTTTTCTCTATTGCTGTGGCATTTTGCTTGTTTTCCATGATTTTGATTTGGGATGTGGTATGTACCCAAAGCACCATGCCAAAATGGAGATCCTAAATTCTTGCCTGTGAAAGTCATTGGAAGTTGTTGCCTTTTTAAGTATGGGCACTATAGGCAATGCCTTGGTCATCACTGCATTCAGACCCAGGAAAAAGTCAAAGCGGTATTGAGAAAAAGTAGTAAGAAGCAAGTTCAAAATTGGTTTCTTGTGAAAATTCCTAGAGTTATGGCTCTGGTTTTGGCTATATTTGTCCTTTAAGAAAAATCTGTGTAATTTTACCTCTTCCTCATCCTGACAGAATCTAGAAAATAGAAGACTGATTTAATTCATTGCTAACATAGTGATTGATATGGATGCTATGCCTTTTTAAGTTTATTCAGGCAGTTTGGTTTTGGTTTCAGTGCATCAGGGATTAATCAGAATCTTCTCCAAGCCAATCACGTTTTCAAAGGTAAGATAACTGTTTAAAGATATTTGTTTCATCTAGATTCCTAGAGTATGCATTCCAGTTCTTGAAGATCTAGCCCAATAAACAGGGGCAGGCTGAAAGAAGCAACAATAGTACTGTCCATTTTGAATTGTGGGCCAGTTGTTCTCTGGTCCCTACATCTACTCAGCATAATAAGGGCATGTGTCTTGTACTGAATGGAAAAGATCACAGGAAATGGACTTTTGTTCTCTGCAGTTCTTGTTTGCTCAGGTTGTCTGTTACAAAGTAGGCTGTAATTAAAGTCATCCGTCTTTTTTCCAGGTTAACAAATTTTGGACACTTTAAAAGTTTTACAGAATGTTTGTGTTAAGGGAGGATTTTAAAGCTTTTTAGTCCTGTGCAGCAGGGTAACTATAGAGTTTCTCAAATAACTGACCAGTCAAAGGAGAAGAGCTTTAGAGATTTTTGAAGGTAGCTGTTTGTTCTGTGCTCTTTTCAGACTGGTTAAGTCAGAAAGCTAAATGTTTCATGTTTCTACCTGCAGAAGTTATTTTACATCATGTTTTGACTTGAGTTGGATAGTTACATATGCAGTGTTTCTGAAAAATACTATGTTCTTTCAGGATTTTTTTGGAAAAGAAACTTCTGGTTCAGAAGAATCCCGTGAAGCTGGAGAGGTTGGAACAGGGAGATGGAAAGTACCAACATACAAAGACTATCTATACCTCTTTAGAAGTCTATTGAGCTGTGACACAATGAAGGTAAAAGCATAGTTAACATGGAAATAGAAAAGCCAAAGTAATCCTGAATCTTATTGCTGCTTTTCTAACCCTAGACTTTTTCTAAATGTCATGCTGTAGAAGAGCTGTTTCCTGGATTTAGTTGTTTTTAGTGGCTGATGACTAAATTAAACAGGGGTGAATTTAGGCTTCCATAGCTCTCTAAAGACAAGTTCTCTGAATCATGCAAATCTTGGTTAGTAAATTCAAGAAATAATTCTCTGGTGTTTTGAAATGTTGTGATAGTTTAACTTAGCAGGCAGCCAAACAAGACAGCCACTTGCAGCACCGCTCCCTTCCTGGCCCCCCCCCCCAAAGAAAATTAACCCTATCCTAGCAAAAACCAGGACAAATGTGAACTTTTTTCCTCCTACAAAGGAATGTGGTTTTGAAGATGAAAACTTCCTTGCTGAAAATTCACCACTGCAGTCCCTGAATCGCTTGCTATATGATGAACTTATAAAATCTATTTTGAAGATTATTGAGAAGTTGGACCTGACTGTTCAGAAACTGGATGTTAATGAACAGGTGAGACCTCATGACTTGTCCACTAATTTCTGCTGTTGTAAGGGAACCAAAATAACATTCCCTGTTTTGTTTTCATTGTGCTTATATACCTCTTCGTAGTGTCTTTGAAGTAATGTTCATACCAGTCAAAATGTTTTGCTTTGTATTTCTGGATATTGCACTGCAGTGTTAGGAGATAGGAACATCTGAATCGGACAAAAGTTCACAGAACCTATGATGCCTACTTTGGCATCTAGTGGTTTTCATTTTTCTGCTCACTTTTTCTTTATAAGCAAGCATCCCATATTATTTCTTTGAATTATTGATGTGTAAATTATTAGTCATTTGTCTGTGTCAGACTAGCTAGTAGCAGCTAGAAAAAGAGGAAAAGACAGTCTGTTTATCTGGGAAAAAGTTGTGCTTTCTGTAAGTGCTTTTGTCACAGATCCAGTGTTCTTGCTTCAATATTTATTTTCAGGATGAAAATGAAATGGACAGTGCTTTGGTTGGGCCTTCTTCTGACCCTGCTTCAAACCTGCAGCCAACGAAGCCAACAGACTTTATTGCCTTTATAAATCTAGTGGAATTCTGCAGGTATTAGTATGTTTTTGTGTAGTTTGGAAATTATAGAGTGGTTGGAAGAAATGTAAAGTGAAGTTTATTTAAGATGTCTGCTTTTGACTTAGGACAATATACCGTATTTCAAAATGCACAAGATGATTAGTGGGGAGACAGTAAATGTGTTTCAGACATCTAGGTCATAGGTAAAAACATGATAGCTCATCAGCTCTTTTTTTATTTTTTAAAGAGTACAGGAGACAAGTCACTCACTTTCATTTTTTGGGTGTAATTGTCTTTCAGTATATGTTGTAACTTTTAGTGTTATGCTGACCATATGTACTAAATACTTCAGAGACGAGAAATGCAGTCTTCATAATGTAGTGTGGAGCATCAAGTGAAAGGTACAGCATTGTTTGCCTGTGGAGGTCCAGGGATTTCCCCTGGCAATACTGCAGTCTCAGTAATGAAATTTGATGTGTGAGTATATATGTTTGTATAAATTCAGTAACGAGATATAATGAGGAAGAAATGGCTCTGCACTGTAAAGCAAAATAAAAACCTTCCTATGCTTGCCTCAGAAGGCAGCATGTAATTATTTCCTCACTATCTTTGGAGCTGCTCTGTTATAGCAATACTTCTTTTTCTTGTACTGACTTGAAAGTTTGAAAAAAATGAAACAAATATTTTATTCAGGTTTGTGTTTTGGTTTTTTTTCCCCCTGCGTATTTTCTGTGCATCTGTTTTAGAGAGATACTTCCAGAGAAGCATGTTGAATACTTCAACCCTTGGGTATATTCCTTTGGTTATGAGCTTATAACACATTCAACAAGACTACCTCTTATTAGTGGATTCTACAAGCTGCTTTCTGTTACAATGAAAATTGCCAAGAAAATAAAGTACTTTGAGGTGAGATCTCTTTTCCCAACAGAGGGATAACATGTTGTATTAATGGTGGTACAGTTCTTTATATTTAGTCTTCTATGTGCTATGGAAAACAGTTAATTGAAACTTTTACCCAGTTGTTTACAGCGTCCTATGCCCCCATAGTTACAAGCACATAGAAAGTCAAAATTTAGACTAGAATCACAGTTTCTGAAGAGACTGCATCCATGTGTAATGCTCTTTCTGAAATCCTGAGCTGAATGAACAGGGGCACGAGAAATACCCTTACAGTGTAGGCAACACAGAAGATAGCTTGGATATCAGGAACAACAGAACAGGAGAGATGTATGAGTTAATTGCTCAACTTCTGGGTTATACTTGTATTTCACTCACTGATTTCCACAGGACAAATGCTCCGTTGGTGGATGTACCATTTGCAGTATGGAAGCTATTGTAAAGTGATGGTGCTTCATCCAATTATGTGTGTAGCCTACCACAGAGCCCAGAAATGGTCTCTGCCACCGCTGGTGAGGGCACCAAGTGAAGCACATTTAGGAACTCATTGGTGTAGACGCTTGTACTGTAGGTGCTATTGCAAATTGCCCTTTTCTTATTCCACCAGAATTCCTACCACTTGGACATCCACTGTTACAGATGGTTTTCTTCTTTTATTTGATGTTAGGTGGGTGGACAAGGAGAAAGTTAAGCCATAGAAAAGTTATTTTTCAGTCCTATGTATCTTGTTTATTTGGGTAGTATTAAGTGTATTCCAAAAAGTTGACCCTCAGTGCACCATAGTAATGTTCGTTTCTAAGCTTTGGGAGAACAAATGTACATTTCAAGTTTTCACTGATGCCAGTTTCATATTGGACAGTGATATATGTATTCTGAGTTAAACTTGTGTTTCATATTTGTACTGTGTACTACGTTTTTTAATACTTGTGGTGTCTGTTTGGTAGGGTGTCAGTCCAAGGAGTCTCAGAAAATGTCCTGAAGACCCAGAAAAGAGGTCTTGCTTTGCACTGTTTGTAAAGTTTGGAAAAGAGGTAAGTGATTTTGCTGGCTAGCTTTCTTAGTCTGAATATAAACATACATGACTCAATCAAAATTATGTCTTCTGAGAAATCTTACATATATGATAGAAGTATTCCAGCTCTTTGAATTATGTGACATAGTAGAAGTTTAAAATCTTTTTCTGTCTGTTTTTTACTTAATGTCATAAGAGGTATATTGATCACGTATTCATGTACAATTGAGAAATAGCTGTATAATCGTATAGTAAATATTCTCTGGTAACTCTCTGCAAGTCAATGAGATTCCAGTACTGGTTTTGAGTTGTTTATTTCACATGGATATTGATGTAGCTAAATCAAGATCTTAAAAGGTTTATGATTGTTCTTGATCTGAATTTTAGGTTGCAGCAAAAACAAAACAGTATAAGGATGAGTTGTTGGCATCCTGTCTGAATTTTTTGCTCTCTTTACCACATGACATCATCATGCTTGATATCAAAGCGTATATTCCTGCACTGCAGGTGGGTCAAAGTGATGTACTTTTTTTTTTGCTAAAAACCATACAAAAGTTCTGGAGCAAAGTTAGTACACTGTTGAGCAAGTAAGATAACTGTTAAGCTTTGTACTGTCTTCAGTGAGATAGAATACAAATGACTTGACTTTTTGGATAAACAAGTAAGTGTCAGAATTTGCTTTTGCGCTAAGCTGAATCTGTTAGTACCTGTGTTGCAATATAATATATTTCTGCTGTGCTGATCTTGGGTGAGATGTTAAGCAGACAAAAGTTTTTAAGAAGGAAAATGTATTGTATGCTAAATGTTTTCAAATATATAATTTTTTAACCTTTAAATAATAGTAGTAAATAAAAATGAAAGACTAATAGTTTTACATTTGACATGTAGAATGCTTTTAAGCTGGGCCTTAGCTGTACCCCAATGGCTGATCTGGGACTGGATGCTTTGGAAGACTGGTCAGCTCACATCCCCAGACATATAATGCAACCTTACTACAAGGATGTTCTACCTCTTCTTGATGGTTATTTGAAAAACTCTACGTCTACAGGTACATACAGGCAAGAAATTGATAGTCTTGAGGGAGAGGAAAATCATTTTTTCATAGTTACGCCTGAAGACACGGATGTGACATACTTTATGTCTAGATTGTGCACTTCCTGTGATTGGAACAATATAACTTCTCTTACATCCCAAAATTTACCTTTTCCTTAAAGTAGGATTTATTTGCTACTGCCAAACAAACATTAATTGTAGCCATTTTATGTGCCACTTCTCTGTGATTTGTCCTTTGTGTCCTTAAATCAGCTTAGTTTTCACTAACAGATTTATTTTCCTTAATAAAGATTTTGTTTTAAATGAAAGAATAATTGACACAAAAATAAAAACAAGCAAAACTAGAGTGGGTTTTTTAAAGAAGCTATAAGTAGGTGCATGAGGTCATGGTACAATAAACTAGTACTGATACGCTGATTTTTTTGTTCATCAGTTGAATCCCAGAATAACTGGGAAGTAAGGAAACTTTCTCGAGCGGCCCAGAAGGGATTTAATAAAGTTGTGATACAGCGTTTAAGAAAAGCAAAGACTTTTTCATTGGTAAGAACACTGTTTCTTTATAGAGTTAAATGTGAATTAATCACTTCCCACTGTTTCTCTTCCTTTCTTACAGGCATACTTTTTTTCTGAGGGTTATTTCTACCTTCGATCAGTTCAATGAATCCTATTCCACAGCGTGGCTCAAAAAGCTTTTACATGAGCACAGCTGGAAAGATGTCATGTTCTAGGGTGAGAATGGGAATGAAGCAGGGAAAGGGAACTGAGGAAATCCTGTGAGTCAGCATCACTGCTAGACTGATATATTATGGAAACAAAAATTTACCTCCTAAAGCTTAGCAGTGGTGCAGCGTGCGAATACCATTTTGTCAATGTGTAACTTTGTTTTTTTAATTATCTTGTAGATAAGTTCATAGTCTTAGAAGTCAAACATACATACCATTTTGACCAGTGGCTTCTGAAGTAGCTCAAAATAAGTGTAGTTTTATTTGTATATTCCAGTGCACAGCTAACTTGGAAGCAACCTTTTTTAGGTGTGAAACTAATAGTTACTCCTGTATATTTATAACTCTAACCTAGTGGTCTTTAAACAAAATGAGTAAATTTTGCATCCCATATAGGCTGCTTATGAAAATCAGTTGGCTGCTTACATACAGATACAGGATCTAAACTCTTAAGTTCTGGGACGAAATCAAGTGAAGCGAGTAATTTTTACTTGAGATTTCTTTCCACTTTTTAGACTATTATGTCATTCTGTAGGTATGTGTTATCTGTGATGATAAAATTTTAACCTTTACTTAAGAAATGGCAATTGAAAGCCCACAAAATGTGATGAAAATGCTTTCCAGTCTTCCCCTCTTTTGCTTATTGAACCAAAACTGTTCTCTTGTTTGATGTGGTTCTTCTCCCCACAGGTTTTTCATTTTACCTTCTTCATTTATATGTTAATGAGAGCCATAAAATTTCATTTACTGTGTAAACCAGGCTACTCTTATGTAGAATTAACTCTTCCTTCACTATTATAAGTCTATTGAATTATTTAGGATGACAGTTCCTCCCTGGAGGCAGTAAGGGCTAGAGTGGCACACCTTCTTGGATCTTTGGGAGGGCAGATCAACCACAACTTAATTACAGGTGAGTGTCCTGTCAGGGTAAATAAAAATATCTACATGCCTCTGCTGTCTCTCTTGAAAATAGATTTCAGTGAGGTCTCAACATCACTTTATGAGAATGCATAAGCTTTTCAAGGAAAGCTATTTTTTGTTGCTCTTGTTTAAAAAAAATCGCTTTTATTCAGTTCTGAAGTTTAGGAGAGTGAAGTATTCACAAACTTCCTATAGAATGCAGAAAGTGTGTAGAAAACTTCAGTTAAAGGCAAAAAGTATATGCATCTGAGTATATGGTTTTATTTATTCCCCCCTTTACCCCCTGTCTTCAAAGCCATTTTAAAACTTTGCCCCATTTTTTTACTTTCTTTCTCTATGAAACATTTTTACTACAATTCTCACTTAATCCAGTTTTTCAGAACTGCAGCCTGTGACTTGTGTAAGTCTCAGCAAGCTTACTTCTTTACTTGTCAGTTTAAGGTGCACCATGCCTTTAGTGTGTCCAGGTAGAAGAGCTCCATTTGAGTGCCTACTCAAAAAAAAACAAAGCAAAACCCTGTTCTGCTCTTCTCTATTCAGTCTATGAACAAGCTTTATAGTTTAATTCTTAAATATCATAAAATCTAAATAAAACAAAAATTGAAAAATATAGTGTAAGTACCTGACCATGAGATTTAAGGGATAAATTCAGCAAAAGATTTAGTCAGTCTAAAAACTAAGGTAGTTGTATAGAAGTTTTGTTCCTTTCTTTTCAAGCTTGCATTTGATTTTTCTGCCTTTATGGTCTATTTTCTTTCTGCCAAGTACTTCTCTCTTGCTTATTCAGAAGTACTGTGGGAGAGTAGCATTACTCCCTGGAACTTAAATACAAGGTATGGTCAGACTTTGTTAACCAAATTAACAAATATGGGAATACAGGGAGAGGAGGGAGTAAATACGGCAGTTTTCCTTGGAGAACATAGCCATAAATGTAGTTATTTTCTTTGCAACTGCAGAGTCTGTTTGTTGGATCTTCTTGTCTGATCTTCAATATATTTTTTTTATAACGGTAGAACATAGAAGTAGTATATTGAACATCTTGAACAAGTATTTTAAATCAAGCGTGAGTCAGTGTCTCCTGTGTTTATCATTGCCTCCAAACTTAACCTGTATTGAAGCTGGAGGTTGCTGCGACTGTCTCCTGAAATGTTGGCTGCAATTATTTTTTCCATGTGGTCACTAAAAATCTGTTGGGATGTGCAAATAAAACCGGCCTCCTAACATACTTCTGGTACTTGTGACTTAGTAATTTATAAAGCTTTAACATTGTATGGCAGTCTAACTGAAGCTGAGAGATTACAGATTTTCTGACTGAGCTACAGAAAGACTTACTCTATTTATATTATATAAAGCTTTTTTATTTTGTTTTGATCTTTTTCAAATGCATTAGCTACCTCTGCAGAAGAGATGATGAGGAAATGTGTGTCCTGGGACACTGAGATGCGTCTGAGCTTTGCTGTACCATTTGCAGATATGAAGCCTGTCATCTACTTGGATTTATTCTTGCCTCGTGTGACTGAACTGGCTCTTTCTGCAAGTGACAGACAAACAAAAGTATTGATGTTTTTTCTGCATCTTTTTTTATGCTAGATGATAATGCATAAAATAATGTCTTCCTTATTAAGGAGGACCTGTTTTAATTAACTTACAGATAGCAATGTGTTGCTTTGGTGCTTTTTCGTGATGACATTATTCTGAGTGTTTAAAAACTAAAGAGCAGAAGTTGTCTTAAGCTCTGTCAGATGGCATAGTGCTTTGAGATACAGACTTAAAGTAAAAATTAAAATTTTAACCTAGTTGATCTTCAGTGCTGTTTGGCCGCCTCCTCGTGCCTGGCTTATGAACTTGTGGGCCGAGTCCAGCAGAGCACTTAAGCAAATATTTTGCTGCTTTGTGGGATTGGGATGTTGATATCCAAAGACAGTCCAGAACCCAGAGGTATCCTTTAAAACATGATGATGAGTGACTTACCCAGTGTTGAATTTTCTCCAGCTGAAAAGTGGCTGCCTGAGATAGAGACTTAAAGCATTAGGAGAAAGGGCAGTTAGAATGTGCGTAAATTATTTCCATGGACACGATCCATTCCTGGAACGGTGACTTAGCATAGATTGGAGTGATTTCTCAAGTACACCCTTTCTTGTGACTCATTCTCTCCTGCCCACAGTTTTGTCTTCTCTGTGAAAGTAATGGATGCATAACCAAAAGGATTTTTAAATTTCAGGTTGCAGCATGTGAGCTACTACATGGCATAGTCACATACATGTTGGGGAAAGCATCTCAGATGCCAGAAAGACGCCAGGGTCCCCCACCCATGTATCAGTTGCATAAACGAATATTCCCGGTACTGCTTCGTCTTGCTTGTGATGTAGACCAGGTAAATGGATTCATTTATAAGCATTTTAGCTCTTTTAAAATACCTCTAAATGTGGGAATTAATTTATAATTTTATTTAGTCAAGTTAACCTGGCATGTTATGTCTTCCCGAACCCCCCCCACCCTCGAAAGTAATGTATTTTAGAAACTGAAATTCTGTTTTAGGGATAGTTTTTTTAGGATTTCGGGGACGAGGTGGAAGCCTTTTCAAAGACTTCAATAATGGAGTGTAATTCAGAGGAGGGTACAAATAAATGAGGGTTTCAAGATTCAGGTTTCAAGGATCATTCAAAGAGTTAATGGTAGTAGCTGCTCTTTATCACTGTATTTAATTTTTATATTTTTCTTTTTCTGTAATAAGTTAATTTGAAGTGAAGTTGATTATTTCAATATTGAATGAGTGCAAAGCTACAATCCACAAGAGAAGCATTTGTGAGAGAATTTATAGTTGCCTAAGGATGATACATTTAATTCAAACATCTGTACTTGCTATTTCTTCTCCTTTACACAAAACAGAATAGACACATAGGTTCAGCTCCACTGAAATTACAGGTTTTGTGCCTTTTCAAACTGCTGTGTAGACCCTAGCATCCAGGTTCTATTTTTAGACCAAAGGAATTTTGTGTTCTGTTAAAATACACAGGAAGCTGTGTTACTAATTTACGTGAAACCCCTTTTGCTGGCTTATGGCTGAACATAAACCATAGGTAAATAATGTCTGGATTGGTCCAAACCAATGCATATAAGCACACACACTGTATTATAACCCTGTATGTTTGCATATATAAGTATATTTAATGGTTCTTCCCTTTATGTTACAGTATGACAGTATTCAATTGGGTTGATTTACAGGTCGAATTGTTGAAATCCAGGAAGTTAGAATAATGTATATGGTAAAGATTAAGGGAAATTTTAGATCAAAATACAGCTTAAAAATAAACTTCCTCATTTCCCTGGCTGTATGTTGGCCTATCAGTCCGTGGCATGCAATGTTCTTTGTCTCAGAGGGTCTTACTGAAGGTAAGCTTGGAGATCTTTTGAGACTAGTTGAATAGAAAGCAGCTAAACAGGTGGGGTTTTGGGGGTTTTTTTTTTAATCCTTGATACAGAAATGTAATATGAAGCTGATTATTCATTTTATAAACCCTTTTTCAAAGAAGTACTGTTTTTTATTCTCACATATTTTGAATAGCAAAATAGCATAGAAATATATTAATCCTAGAAATGCAGTTGACTTTTATTCTTTTCAGGTAACAAGACAGTTGTATGAGCCTTTAGTCATGCAACTCATTCACTGGTTTACCAACAACAAAAAATTTGAGAGTCAATATACATTGGCATTCCTTGAATCTATCTTGGTAGGTCATAAGTCTTTCTTCTCTTTTTTTTCTGTGCCATGTGACTTTATTTTTAACTAGCCTCATTTTACTACTGAAAGAAGCAGGAACACATGAACAGGTATGATGTCTCCTCATTTGTCTGAAAGAAGGATAACAGTTTATTGATTTTAATTTTTTTTTTTAATGAGCATTTAGTATTTCTTATCTGAGATTTTGATTATGGATTTCTCTATTTCTTTGGCATTCTCAAAATGCAGCTGTAGCATCTTCAGAGTCTTTATAGGAGTAATGAAACACTCTTTTTATCGTTAGTGTATACAAGGAACGACTGAAATACATTCACCCCCCCTAAATTAAAATTGCTTTTGATGTGTGCTTAATTTTTCTGTAAGTTTCTTTGCTTTTGCGGGTGCAAAAGTTTTAAATTTAAAACTGACTTTTGCACTGAGCTGAAGTTTTTGGAGGCAAAGTAGGTCAGGAGGTTTTGCATTTTACTTTTGTAAATTAAAGTCAGTATTGTCGCGCCACTTCTAAAGCAGAGAAAATTGGCCCATCAGAAAATGAAGTGACTTAGACAAGATTCCTAGACTGGTATCTGAGACAGGAATAGAAATCTGGATCTTTGAGGCCTAATCCAGTGCTGTGAGGACTGGAAATGCTGCCTTTCCCTTGGGCAGTAGTAATTTTGAAGTTCTGTTATTTCTGGGAAACTGTGTGTACAGTTCTTAAACTTACCGATAATACTGCATAAATAAGCTGCTCTAATACTGCACTGGGACAGTGGTGGGGTTTTTTTCATTCTTGCAATGAAATAATTTTGTGTAATTTCAGAGTGGCATAGTGGATCCAGTTGACAGCACTTTGAGAGACTTCTGTGGTCAGTGCATACAAGAATTTTTGAAATGGTCTATTAAGCAGACAACACCAAGACAGCAGGAGAAAAGCCCAGCAAACACCAAGTCTCTTTTTAAACGGTTGTATAGTCTTGCTCTTCATCCCAGTGCTTTCAAGAGACTGGGTGCAGCACTTGCTTTTAACAGCATCTACAGAGAATTTAGGTGAGCAAACAGAGCTTGAAACAGTAACTAGCTTGGACTAAAGGTTCAAGTAGGTAAAAAGAATTAAGTGTAGAATTCAAATATTCATCCACTGACACTCATTCTATTAATGTGTATGAGATAGCTGTACAGGTGAGTTACTCAGCTTATTTTTAATTATGATTTTGTAGTTTGGGCTTTCTGCAAGTGGGGACCATATAAATTTAAATTTCTATCACAAGTTTATGGGAAGTTATTTATACCTTTTAAAGGTGGTTAGCGAATCTTCCTTGCTATTCTTTTAGAGTGGTTTAGATGTATTTGTTGTGCAAACATCTTGTGCGATTTATCTCTACCGTATTTTATTTTTTTTTTTAATTAGGAGTTCACAATTAGTGCTTTTTATACTCGTGTTTCTCATAAAATTTATTCCTGATTTTTAAAGGGAAGAAAATTCACTGGTGGAGCAGTTTGTATTTGAAGCATTGGTTGTATTTCTGGAAAGTCTGGCCTTAACCCATACAGATGAGAAATCATTAGGTGAGCTATAATTAATTAACTATGAAATGAAGAAAAAAGCCATCCTCTTGCATCTTGGATTAAAAAAGAAAAACTCTTGTAACTGTAGGAAAAGTAAATGTGCTTACTTTTGCAACAAAGGAAGGATTATTTTTCATTAGTAGTAAAGAGGTTATTTGATATCTAGTTAGGAACTCTTTGAATAACTCCTTGCAACATCTAAAGGTACAAGATTTTGAGCCCAGGACAAAGAACCTTTTCATATTTACAGTGATTTATGGTTTTATAGTAACGCTAAAAATGCTAGTGGTGCTTCTGATTCGAGTTGTGATTTTGCAGTTAGACAGTGTAAAAATGTAGTTAGATGGGAGTCTTGAAGTTTACTCTTTTATAACAAACAAAATGCTCCAAAAATTGACATTGCTACATATTATGTTATAATACTCTTTCACAGTGGCATTGTCATTCTTCTTTACAACAGTATGCAGCTGTGTGAAGAACCTGTGACCTCTTCCACGGTACTAATAATTCTTCAGTAAACCTGCATTTCTGTCTTTTTTGTTGTTGTTGTTGTGCTCTGACTTTCATAAATTAATAGTAATTAGAATGTAAAACTAAAAACTCATCTTACAAAGCTTTATTTCTTTCAGAGAAACAGTCTAGGATATCTTAGAAGTGGTCCCAGAAGAAATACTCATATGGGAAAATGTTACTGTTTCCCTAAGCATGGTCACAGAGAGTAGAATACACAGTTTTGTAGCAGAGGCCTCATGTTTGGCTAAGGCCATGTTGGCCTGTCTGCTATTTTATGATCTTGTTCTGCAGCCTTTAAAAATTTCCTGTAGAAGCAGAGAGTAGTGGAGTACAAAGTAGTGGAGAGTGCACACATTATCCTGTGTTTAAGTCTCGGGCACCATTCCATAGTGCTAATACCTCCATTCACTTCACCAAGTTACTGGCATTTATTTATGGGTGTCAGTTGTCTTTCTGTCTCTTTCTGACAGGTACTGCCCAACAATGTTGTGACACTATTAATCACCTGAAGCGCATAATCAAGCATAAAGCGCCTTCTCTGAACAAGGAAGGAAAACGACGAGTACCACGGTCAGCAATTTGCCTGGTTTTTTTTGCTTTTTTAATATTGCGTTTTAATTAACAACATATGTAGTTCCATTAAACACTTGGGATTCTGAACGAGGGATTCATCCTGTGACTGTTGCTGATGCACATCTCCTGGTATGTCTGTTGAAGTGCTGGTCAGCAATGCTGGATGTGATACTAGAGAGGATCATGATGGTCATTCTTTATTCCAGCACAGTGAGCTTGCTTAAGTTTGGCAAGGACAGGCAGAAAAGAAAAGCGATGTTCCCTCACAGCAGTGTTTCTAATAACATTAGCACTGGTGCTACAAAGCAGTTGGAGGAAACTCTTCCAAAGTCTGTCTTATCGCTGTTAAATGTTAGCAGAAGTAGCACAAGCTGCAATAGGATGATCAGCAGTTAGAGGAGCAGTGAAAAAGGTGGAAGAAGCAATAATGGATTTGATATCAGGCTGGATGAAGCTCTGAGTCACCTGGTCTGATCTCATAGTTGACCCTGCTTTGAGCAGGAGATTGGACTAGAGACCTCCTGAGGTCCTTTTTTACCTGAATTATCATATGAACCTAAAGAAACAGGCAAGTGGAGTCTGAGAGTTAGCTCACTGGTGTGGCATTTGGTAAATAGGGAGACTGGATAATTAGGGATGGGAAAAAACTATGTGGCTTATTTAAGCTTTAATCTCCATTTTTGTCTCTAAGTGTTACAAACAGAAGGGAAGAGACCTGATTCTGCTTTTTAAATTGTTGCTACAAAGACTATGCTCTGGGTATCCAAAGTAGAGTGGGGAGAAGGGAAAGCAATGCAAGCTGTGCTTGTAGAAGAGCTCTTCCTTGTAGTGCAGATGGGTTGTGGTTAGGTAGATTTATAATACTCATGGAACTTTTTTTTTATTTTATTTTATTTTTTTTTTTTTTGACTGGAAGACTATGGCTTCTTGGTAAATGTCATGAGGAATGTTAATCCTTAATATTTTTGTGCAGAGGATTTCCAGCTACTAAGTCAGTGTGTCTTCTGGACATTGTCATGTGGCTCTTGGTGCAGTGTGGACGACCTCAGACAGAGTGCCGACATAAAGCCATGGAGCTCTTCTATGAATTTGTTCCTTTATTACCAGGTATTTTAAGTCACAATGCATTAATTTCTGCTTTCTAAATACTGTGCATGCCTTCCCTCTATGTTTTTTATGCAAAGTGTTAATTACAAGAATAATTATTTTTTAAGTAAATGTCTGTTCACTGAGTGCTGTTAAATAGAAACTGAGTAGTTGCTCATGTTGGAAATCAAATACTGTGAGAACCTCAGGGTTTGGGGGATGTTTGTGGGCATAGAAGAGGGTTTTATTGCAAACTTCCTTCCGGCCAGGAAGGAGAACTTCCAGGCCCAGAAATACTGTTGTATCCAGCTCTGAAGGCAGTATTTCCTGACTGTGAACTAGCGGGAGTGTCCTACAAATTGTCCTCTTCCTTGTGGGTAATTTAAGTAGTATGACCAAGGCTAGACCAGAACCAGTATCTTCTGTGCTACAAGATCCGGTGTTATAAGATCCAGTTTAAAACATAAAGTTTGGACATGTCAGTCCATTTGCCTCTAATTCCTTGCTAGTTTGAAATGTGTTTTTCCTAGAGAACTTATATTTCTGTTTTTATTTCTACCAGGAAACAAGTCTCCATCTTCTTGGCTGGCTGATGTTCTAAAAAAACGAGATGTTTCTTTCCTCATTAAGAAATTTGAAGGAGGTGGCAGCAATGCCAAAAGTCCATCTGGGATCCTTTCTCAGCCAACTCTTCGTGGTATGCAGGAGCCCTTCAGTTTACAGACTGTCATGCGGTGGATGGATATGTTCTTAGCAGCGCTGGACTGCTACAATACTTTCTTTGAGCTGCGGATGATCAAACCTCATGAAATACTGAGTGAGTAATTAACTGTTGCATTAGGTTTATTCATGTCTGTTAACACAAAGCTCATCCAAGATGAGTTCCTAACTTGGACTTCAAGTTTTTTGCTTAAGTGTAGAATTGATGAATTTGACAAACTCTCCCAAAGATTTCAATGGCAGTTGTTGTACTGGGTGAAGAAATACTTTGTTAATAGCGTATCTAAAACTGCTTCCTTTTAGTCCTTAGAAATACACATTTTCATTTCTGTTTCTCAGTCATCTGCTCGCCAGAAGCTTCTTCTACTCTCTTATCTTCAAAAATTACTCTGTACAGCTAATTTCCCTCTGTTGAGGAGAGCAATAGGGTTTGTTTTGTTTTAAATCCTTCCAAAGCTATCTACCTGCTCTTTATTAATGTCTGGAGGGCACTATCAGAAGGCAATGAAAGAAAGTCCCCTTTTCACTTCAAGCCCTGTACATGTTACCTTTCTTTAGTTCCTGATGCTTCAGCTGTATTTGAATTTTGATCAGGTGCATAGTAATACCTTGTTGTAGCCATTGGGTCTCTCAAAATTTTTTTCATTTAATTATTCGTGTAGGTCTGAACATAATGTTTTCTATCGCTGATGGTACAGTTGCATAGTTACTTCCTATATGACGTCTTGTACAAGTTCCAGATAGTCTGTGTCATCTCTTATCTTGATTTAAAACGATACTGTGAGATAATTGTTGGATGCAGTTAGCATAGGGCTAGATTATTCAAAACTAAGGATTTGTATTTTTTATCCTTTTTATTACACGTGCCTAAATCATAATCATTAATAAGTGCTTGTAATGATCAGTAAGTAGAAAGCTACTCTTCACTGCCCAGAATGTTAGTATTTGGAGCTGGCACAGGACTTCCAGAAGACACTGATGTGGTGGCTTTCTGTTTGTTATCTCAGTTCAACTGTTTTCTTCCAAACACAAAATAATACATTTAAAAATTGCTGTATTATTTCAGCTTAGTATGATTCTTCTTAGGTGTAAATGAAAGATCATCATTCTTGGAAGCTGTGCAGTTCTTCCTTGAAACTATTGCATTGCATGATATCCACGCAGCAGAGCAGTGCTTTGAAGGCAGTTCAAAAGGCAGCATGTTCAGTCCACAGGAGAGAGACATGTATAATTACAGCAAGTGTACTATTATAGTCCGGATCTTGGAGTTTGTCACTATGATCCTGGAGACGTGCCAGCAGGATTTTTGGAAGGTAGGCACTGAAATCTCTAGTGGATAAAAGATACAAATTTTATATGTAGGTAAAGATTTGTGTTTTCATTGTGAGCTTAGTTCACTGGAGAACATCATCGTTAGTGGTGCTTTAATTGAAAGCATGACTGAGCATTGCAAACTGTTACAGTCTTTGCATGTAAGTGGAAAGAATTATATTGCACAGTTGAATTTTAGTGAGGGATGTAGTTTTGATTAGAGGAATTAATATTTCCTGGATATTCCAGTTGTATATTGACTATGAGATTCCTATATGTTGACTGTGAGATTGCTGCTCTGTATGGAGTACTTGCAATGAATATTTCCTGTATGACTCCTGATGGCCTTAAATGTGTGGAGGCAACAGCTACTTGAAAGGCAGAAAGTCAGATTGTGGCAATTCTTTATTGAATTCAGTATAGATATTCAGGTCTCTCCATTTGATGTAATATAAACTGTATTTAACTATATAAAATATATACTTATGACACACTGCCAAGTTTAGTTCTGAGACTGTGACTGTCTCTTGTTTTCTCTAAATTTCTAATAGTGTGCACAGAGGTGTGCATCTGGATTTCAAGGTGATTATGGGTGTCTAATTAAGACTGAAACAGGCCTATATGGACTTAAGAGATCTTATGTGCAGTTTGATGAGATAGCATATATCCTATGTATATTTTTATAGATACTTAATTTCTGTGTAGTAGCATGTTTGATTGAAAGTGAGACATTTCACAGAGAAAGAGGACACTTATTGAGAATATTTATTATTCCATGTTTGGTTTCATTTCAGATAAAAAGACTAATGATAAATTATGAAAAATAAAATATGGAACTCTAAATTAAATTTTAAATAAAGCTTTTATTTAATGTTTTATGCTTTCTAGCTACTTGAGAAGGAACTGCTTAATGCAAAACTTATAGAGCTTCTGGTGATGACAGTGTGTGATCCATCACACGTAGGCTTTAACACAGCTGATGTGCAAGTCATGAAAAATCTCCCAGATATCTCAGTAAAACTCATGAAAGCTTTAATGAAATCTCCCTATAAGGAATCTTTGAAACTCTACATTAAAAAAAAAATAACACTGCAGAGGTAAGTAGGGGTTTTCCAGTAAGCATGAATCCAGAAAAAATGCCATTCACCATGAAAAAATGAAAGTAAATAATGTTGTGTATGGTTGCACATAGAGCTCCCCACCAATGTAATGTTATTGCTTCTCTTTTCTCATTAGCCTTGAGGACCTTTGTTCTGTTGATCTGTTTAATTCAGATGCACGTTTTGATCAAGTTAGGTTTAGTGCTGTCCTTTCTGCCTGCAAGCAACTCCAGAAATCTGGCCTGCTTCATTCAGTTCTTCATGATCAGGTAATTGTTTATGTAGAAAATAATGGTGAATATTTTTATACAGTGAAGAGCTTTTCTTGTGTAAAAGACTAGTATGAAAACAGAGAACAGATCAGATGAAGTTGTATAAAATTAGATCAACAGTGAAGATCTGGTGTTTAATGGAATCAGAAATAAATGTTTTATGTTTCCTCTACAAATCTGAGTAGCACAATACTGAGGTTTGAATGATCTGCATAATTATGTCTGTCTCTGCAATTTCTAAGGCCTGGAGGCAACCAGAATCTACCTAAAAATTTGTATTAGTGAGCTTCACAAGACTGAAAGCTCAAAAAATTGGGATTTACTATCCTATAAAGGAGGCATTTTTCAACGATTTTTAAACAGAGCACATTATAAAAGGAATGCCTTCCGGCTGATCAGAAGCAATATAGTGGGTCTGAGTTGCAGGAAGACAGAACAGAGCATAGTTGGGGGGTGGGGATCTAGGCTATATTAGTTGAATTCTTTCTACTCAGTTTCTGATTGTAGTAAATCTCTATTTTACTTCGGGTAATTGAAGGAAAACAGACTATGCAATAGCCAAAAGGACTGAGAGACTTTGTCTACTGGTGAGCAAGGCTATATTTAACGAGTAAAAAAAATACTTAATTTCTGTGCAGTGTTTGCCATCCATCCTCTGTGTCTAAACAAAAACTAGAGCTGTGATTGTAGGATGGTGATATTCAAGGAGCTGCATGGTTTACCTTTTGTGACCCACCCATTTTGACTAAGCTGTTCATTTTATTTCTGTAGTAATGGTGTTAACTTGAAAAAGATCTGGGGAAGGATCAGAATCTTTTGAAGATTTTCAGATTACTATTAGTTTGTTCTGAACTTTTTACACAACAGGGTTGTCTTGTTAAAAATCTTGTTCCTCAGTTAGAAAGGTGTCTTGTCATGGTACATTTGCATTGCTTGGTAAGAAAATGACCTGTAGTTCAAGTGTTTTCATTAGCTATACAGATGGATTGGAAGGCCTTTATGTTACTTTTTCAGCTTACATTAATTGTCATGTATGTTTCTTTATTTCCATAGGATGAAGGGCCTCATTTCTCTGTTGGCTCTAAGCTTCTTTCAGCTGTTTATAAAGGCATTGCGCCTGGGGGTGAAAGGCTGTCTCTTCCATCGTTGGACATCAGCAGTAAGCGTTTAGCTGATAGACTCCTGCAGCTAGCCTTTGCTATTGATGACCAGGTAGGATACAGTTCTCCAGTTTTAGTACTCAATCATCATTTAATACTCATCATTAATAGTCTTCTTGACTATTAATTTTGAGTAGAAGAGGCTAATGTTTTATTTGTACTCCTACAGAGGAGCTGTAAGGATTCTCTGGCTTAACTGAGTGACAATTTTAGATAACAAGCATTTCAATATTCTGTTCATGCTTTATTTTTGTGCTTTCTGGTAACTTAAAACAGTTTGGGACTGGAGCTTTAAAAAACTCATGTACTTTTCTAAGAAATAGATGACATTTAATGTACTTGGGATAACTCTGGTTTTATGCCTTAATTTTCACAGTGTGAGGAGCTAGTAAGTCTGCTGTTGAACACAGTAGTGTTATCTGTGCCACTATCAGGAACATCCCAGAAGAACCTGATCAATTTCTCTCATGGACAGTATTTCTACAGCCTGTTCTCAGAAACCATCAATCTACAGCTGCTGAAAAATGTGGATGTGATCATAGTCCAGCTGATGGAATCATCTGTCAGCAATCCCCAAATGGTAATAGACTTCTACTTTAAAAGGACAAAGTCAAATAGGAATGTTAGAAGTAATACTATAGGTGGATGTAACAGAGTGTGTAGTAGGGGGAAAAGTGCATTTGATTGCACTTCAGACAGCATTGCATTGATAGGTCGGTTTGGGTTTTTTTGTCATGGCCTACTGGCACTACCTTTATGATCTCTGGCAACCTGACATAACTTGGGCTGTCTGTCTCATATCAAACTGAGTGGGAAGTACTTGCCTGTTACCTATCCTGAAATCTATGCATTTCAGGATTTTTTTTGCATAGTATTTCAGATCAAGAATGTCCTTTCTAAGCAAGTCTGATTATTCCCATTTACTGTGCTTTGATTTTCATTGCAGAGTGGTCCCAGAGCACATGGACTGGATTTGTTTTGGATAAAACTAAACTGGAAAATAAATTCTAACCATTAATGGGCATTTAGTCCACAGGACTAGAGTAGAGCTAGATCGAAGTATTAAAAGGAGAGACATACACATGCACAACCTCCCATGACCTGAAATAAATACAGGGTAGTTGTCACATACTCAGTGTCAGCACCACTTGCTTTGCTCAACATATTTTCTCCTGTTGGTCCACACTACTTACTGATGTAGAGCTCACGTTCAGGTCCGTGAAGGAAATGTATCATAATTGAGAAGCCTTCTTCCAGTGCTTCTGATAAACAGAAGCATCAAAAAGAAAGATCAAAAGTCCACTTTCCCTTTTGCTTAAAAAGATGCTTAGGAAAGTAGACTATTCTTCTAAAAATAATTGGATTTTTGTAAATCCGAGATGTTATACTTAAAGATATTACTTCCAAATAACATTTTAAAACACTGGGAGCATAATTTTTTATGATACTAGAAATTGTTTAATGTGACTGTAGAAGGATGTTCATATGTTTTAAAAGACTAGTTCTTGTGATGACTTTCTAGTGTTTCCTGTGCAGAGCATGCCACAATAGATTTACTTTTAAAAGTGTCTCTGATAAGTGATAGGCAACTAATTTACACTGGCTACATGTGGCAATAGTGTTAAAAATCTTCACTTCATTAATTTAAGTAAATAGCCAAATTGGGTCAAACAAACACTTTTTTGTTTTCTGCTCTCTGATGTTCTTTGCCTGACTTTTAAAAATATATATTATGGATTACATTTGATAAGATACCTCTTTTTTAGCTTTAAGCATTTGTGATGTATAGGAAGAAAAAATAAGGTTTATTTTACTGAACCCATCCCAATCAGTGAAATCACAAGGTTGGTAAGATTAATCCTATTTATTAGGTGGTTGCCAACTATTAGGAGAATGCAGAATTCAAGTTTAGAAGTCAGTGACCATTAGTTGTTGAAGAAAAGAGATTGAAGCATACTTAGTTCGTATCTGGTATGCCATGGTTTATTTTTCTTTTCAAAATATAAGCTAATAAGTTAGCATATGTGCTGTTTTTCCCATTTCTTTACACTATAACTAAAATTTTAAAGTCTTGATCTTTAGAGTTATTCTGGATTATCATTTATTTCTCCATATTCACACAAAATGAAGGAACTGTTGCATTGTACTCTGAGTGAAACAGGAAAAAACTGGATAGAAGTATCTTTTTGGAAAAGTGTGTGCTTTTAATTTCCTGCAGAGAGACTTCTCCTGTATCCTTTTGGGATTTAAATCTGGCATTGCTCTTTAATGCTTTTTTTATGATTGCCTATACCAGTGAAGAGATTCTATCATCCTTTCATTTGAGATGCAAGAAACTACTTGCTGCTTTTCCTTCCAGGTTGGTAGCATTTTGAATGGCATGTTAGATCAGAGTTTTAGGGAGCGTACTGTACGCAAGCAGCAAGGAGTGAAACTGGTCACAGCTGTGCTAAGAAACTGGAAGAAGCTTGACAGCTGGTGGGCCAAAGGTTCAGCTCCTGAGAGCAAAGTGGCAGTTTTGACCCTGCTGGCGAAAGTTCTGCAGGTATGCATTGCTTTATAAAATCCAGGTAACTTTCCTAATTCTGTAGGAATTGTATCTTGTTTTAAAGAAGTGCTATTTCATTCTAATGTTTTATGTTTGGAAAAAAAAAGGAAAAAAAGTTGGAGAATATCAGAATCTGATATTTTTTTATTTGCAAAGTACAAAAAATATTTGGACAGGCGGAAATTACTAGGTTTTTGCTCTTCTCACTCCCCCCTCTTTTTTTTTTTTTAACTACTCTCATGTTTTAGGTGCCCCTTCCTTCTAGAAAGTTGGTACAAATGCAGAGAGCAAACTTTGAAACTGAGCAGCCTCTGATAACATTCTTTGTCATGTTGACATCCAGAAAGTCGCAATGGAGTTCTACCCATATCAACATACTGCAGAAAGATCTTTATTTTAAAGACCTTTAATTTTTGTTACATTGAGGTTTTGGTCTTTTTTTCTTTTTCTATTTTTAAAACACAATTTATCTACTTATCCTATTGAAGTTTTTTCAAAACTTGTAAAAGTAGTTGTACACAAATATGCACGAAGATCATGGATTGAGATTTTTTTTTCTTTTTTATAATTAATTATTTTAAACTTGAATTGTTTTAAAGGTATGTGTTAGAACACAGAATGCGAGCTGTATTGCTGTATTAGCTGGCACTGAAGTGACCAGTAGGAAATCTGGCTTTGAGAGGAAGCTTAATATTTTTTTTGAACTGGAAAATTTCCAACATTATGATTTTGTTTGTACTGTGTAGCAGCTTTTAGAGTTCCTTTTGATAGTAGTTTTAAAATCAAAATCACTCTGTTCGTGCTTTCTGTTAATTCAGTGTATTTTTGGAAAGAAACATTTCTATAGCTTGTGGGTTTTTTATTGTTGATTAATATAATGATCTCTTTGACTAGTTAAAAAAACCAAACAAACTAATTTTTTTGTTTCTTCTGTCTTTCCAGATAGACTCTTCAGTTTCTTTCAACACTAATCATGAAGCATTTACAGCTGTTTTTAATACCTATACCAGTCTACTTACTGATGAGAATTTAGGATTAAATCTTAAGGTAAATTGCTTACTTCAGTGGCTTTGATGGCCTCTCCAGATTAGAATTAGTCATTTATTAAATTCCCTGTTATTTGGCTTAAATTTCACCTTAGTTTGCACAGTAACATGGACATCACTTCCATTTTTTATTCTCCTATTCAGCTTCCTGAAAATTGTAAATTGTCATTTTTGTTCTTCAGACAGAAGGCAATATCACAGATACTGGGTTTAGGTGCTCCTTTTTTTTTTTTTTCCCTCCTGAAAGGCATGTAATTTTTAGGGAAAAACTTACTGTCAGTTGCAAATATTTTAGAACTCTAAAGTGTTCAGAGAAGTGATGGCTAGTCAGGCTTTTAGCAAGGACTAGCTTTTCCTACATGTCAAATTACAAACATCTACCATGATTTTAATCTATGTCTATGTCTGCAAGTGTGAGACCAGTAGTAATGGGTTAACTGCTATATGTTACTTGGTCAGGAGAGGGAGATAAAGTACTGCATACTGAAAGTGGACGATCCTGGAGTGTAACGTTTGGACTAGAAGATTAAAAATTTTCTACTTATGAAGCATCTTTGCATACTTACTGCTCTCTCAGTCTACCTTTAGCTAGATAGAGTTTTGTACTTTGCTGTGCACTCAGAATAGTCTGGGATCTTGCTTTAGCTGCCAGGTGGTGTGTTAAATCAGTCACTTATGTGATACTGGCTGCTTGCTTAAAAGGACGGTGAGATCTTATTCATAGCCGTGTCAGCCATGAGATGTTAATTAGCTTTTAAATCCTAATCAGCAGTGACCAAAGCTTGTTTTCTGAACTAGCACCTGGAAGATGAACAGCTACATAACACACCTTTGTCAGTACACTGAGGCAGTGAATCAATAAGCACAGACACTGCTGCTTATTTTGTGGTTCTAATCAACTTGCTTCATAGTTAGAGAATATTTGTTTTTTTTTAGTGTGAAACTGTATTTCTCTTCTTCAGGGCCAAGCAGTGATAATTCTGCCATTCTTCACTAATTTGACTGGAGAAAAACTTTATGACCTTAAGAATGCTCTTGATCAACTTGTAGCTTTCAGTTTTCCTATGAGGTCGGATGAGTTTCCTAAAGGAACCTTGAAGCACAATAACTATGTAGACTGCACTAAAAAGGTCAGTATTTTTATGAATGTGTAATTAGAAGCCTAAGTGGACTATGTCTAGAAACAATGTTTCACACAGTCTGGAATTACAGAGATACCTTCAGCTCCTCTAAGGACATGAGTTTTTGTTTCTGAGTTATCTCTTTATCCAGAAGTTTAATTTCGAGATACACGTTAAATTACACATATTATATACATATATTATTCTGAGCATCTGCTTCTGATCAGTATTGAAAAATAATTACACAATTAGATGGAATTTATTTGATCCATTGTGACTCCTTATTTTATGTTTTACTTCTTTCAGTTTTTAGATGCATTAGAATTGTCTCAGAGTCCAATGTTGTTGCAGTTAATGACAGAAGTCCTCTGTAGGGACCACAGACATTTCATGGAAGATTTATTTCAAGCCAGCTTCAAAAGAATTTCCAGAAGGTGAGTTTGGTCTGTTGGATTTTGCTCTTGTTCATGTCGAATTTTTGCTGAAGCAGATGCGCTTCCTCTATTATGTTGTCCTTGTAATAATGATTATTTACACTGTAAAGTTTTATGTAATAGTTTTAATTCAGATTTTGCTCTTGTCTTCACTTCCAAAAATATTTTTGAAGTGTGAACAAGTGGCACCAACTTCCAGATAACACTTCCAAAGCCTAGGCAAATTTTGTAAAGCTTTCTGTAAATGAGCATGTTCTGACACAGTTCAGTTGAAGACAGTAATTGTGTGTGATACCTGTATTTTCTCTCCCTGTATAACCACATGATTACTGCAGTTGAAAACACTTAAACTGACACTGAATTACTTTGTTCAACCCCTTTCAAAACATAGCAGCACGTTTATTTAATTTAATGTTTCTGGAGTGGTAAATTGTAGACACAAACATACTGTGACCACAGAAGAGGTCTTCAGTCTCTTTCGAACCAAACATTCCAATTTATGATGGGCTATTAAGTAGTGACTATTTTGGACCATATAGTTTCCTGGACAAAGTCATTTTTCTTATGCCCAGATCCCATTTCTGAAGTTTTAGCTTTTATAAAATTATTCAGAACAGTTCATGTAGTAGTGGAACATTTGACAGGCCACAGAAGGACCTGATAACTATGAAATCTCCCTTTTTCTGTGTTTGCACCCATCCTTCACATGTACCAGACAATTTTTTTTTTTTTTTTTAGTTTGTTCAGTGAAAATGGGCTGAGAAAGTTAATAATTGCTTTTGGATTAAACTAACAAAGATATACAAACAAGTTCACCATCTTTTGCAGAGTAAGAAACTGAGATTTTCTTTGGAGAGCTCACCAAATAAGTGGTGATCACCAATTTGGAATCACCAATTTGGAATCACCAATTTGGAATCACCAATAAGTGGTGATTCAACCTGATCTTGCGTGTCTTGTAGGATGATAATCCAGGAGGGTATGAACACAGACAAAAAAAAATTTAAATATCAGGGGGTTTTGAAACATAAATGGAGTCTGGTAAAAGAGTTGTTATCTTGATATTTCCATCTTGTTTAGGAGCACCACTGAAAAACAAGTGATACTGTTGGACACTGTTCACAAAATGTTCCAGAGTGAAGACCTTCTTTCAAACACAACCCGTCAAGCTTTTCTGGATCGCTCCCTCCTCACTCTCTTGTGGCACTGCAACTTGGATGCACTGAGAGAATTCTTTGGCAAGATTATAGTACAGGCTATGGATGCACTTAGTTCCAGATTTACAAAGGTATTAATTTTTTTTTATTTTTTATTTATTTTGGTTTTTTAGGATTGGAGAAGATATAATAAAATGCTGGTGTTGGTATGTACATTTTGCTTAACTTTGAATGAGACACTAATTGTAACCATTTGCTGTCCAAATTTTCTGTATCTTGAAGCAGAATTTTGTGCCAATTACATAGTTTGGTTATTAGTGAGAAACTTTTATTTATTCTGCAACACATTATTGTTTTGAAGTTAATGTATGTTTGCATATCTACTGTGTATAAAAACTGAAGTTGAAATGTAATGTATGTGTATCGACAGGGGTGTGAAATTCTGTCAAAAGCAAAATCTCATTCTAACTTTGAAATAAAATTGTATAAAATTGTAACCTGTTACTGCATTGTAAGAGAGAGGTATTCAACCTCTGTAATGAAAACTCTTTAATTAGCTGCCTTCTAGAGAAAGAAACACAGCTTCTAATCATTGTAAAGATCCTTCAGCAAGGGATTAGGAGCACAGGTCTTCCTTTCTCTATTTACAGCCTCTACTCCAATTTAGAGTGTAGTTACAGGCAATGATTTTGTTGCTGGTGAAGGTCTCTGCTCTTGCCATAGTTCTTCACTCCTATGGTTTTGCTGATGCAGCTGTTTAAAGGCAGCAGGACAAACAAGATGCTGAAATGATTCAAATTTAGTAAAATATGAAAACCAAGTCTTATGTATAGTCACCCTCACCATGTTTCTGTTGTAAACATTGACAGCAAAGTCAGATGTATAAAGAAACTCATGAATAATATGCAGTATGGTGACTGGTATGTATGTTTTGCTTATAGGTGTCATGAGTCTGAACCATTACTTGGTATTCTGCTTATTTTACTCCAATATCACTATAATGATTTAGGCCAATTGTAGTTAAGACAGCTCACCTGATAAAGAACAAGTCAATATAGTTTTAAAAACTGTATTACACAGGAACTCAGAATCTGTCAGTCTTTTACCATCAGCTCTTTTCTCTGTTTTAGAAGGTAAAAGTAAGCTGAAGGCTGGTTAGTAGAAACTAGAGTAACTATTTAGGAAGGGCAGGATCCAGGAAATCTTTCTGAGGTTTTGCTTATTTTTTTCCAGTCCAATGAATATACTTTTGATACACAAGTCACCAAGAAAATGGGGTATTACAAGCTGCTAGAAGTGATGTATGTGCGACTTTCAAAAGAGGATGTTTACTCCAAAGACTCTAAAATTAACCAAGCTTACTGTGGCTCCGTAAGTGTAGAAGGAAATGAACTTACCAAGACACTAATAAAGTAAGACTATTTTTTTTTAAATTTCTTTATAATTTCTAATTAGGTTTTAGGCAGATACACTTTCTAGAATCATAGAATGGTTTATGACCTTTAAAGGTCATCTATTCCAACCCCCCTGCAGTGAGCAGGGACACCTTCAACTAGATCAGGTTGCTCAGAGTCCCATCCAACCTGACTTTGAATGTTTCCAGAGATGGGGCTTCTACCGTACTTAAGTATGCCATATAAAGCAGAAGATTGATTTGTTCAAGGGAAAATGTAATCTGTGATTTAGCTTTTGATTTTAAATGTAATACACAATATTGAATTTGGATTGATAGAATGATCTCTAGTGTAGACTACAGGCCTATGTCAGGATAGCTTTTGCCTTCTGTCTTTACCATTTTTTTCTATTTGTTAAGCTTACGCTTTTGTTTTTGCCTTTCGGTATGATTCTTGTCCCTTAATTTGTGTTTTCACAATTTCAGTTTCAGTATACTTACACTTCTATGTAAAGTATTGTTCTGTGTTGTAAAATGGGTCTTTATATGACTGATGAGAAGATGGGATGGATTTTCATTTACATTTCCTAGTGTAGCAGCACACCCAGTAGGTGGAATTTGATTTAATCACCACTGCAGAGGGGCACAAAAGGTTAATACTGAATATATATGGTAATCAATGTTATTTAGTTTGTTTAGTATTCTGAAAAAAATAATATGTCTGAATTGCTGTTCTTTTTGTTCTGTTTTAATTTTATTTTACAATACTATGTCCTATGAGGACTTTAGAGAATTTCTTGGCTATGATTCGCAGAAGATCTATAAATGACTGTGGGCAAAAGACATATATAAATTGCATCTAAACTGCCTTTCTCTGGGTAATCTATAGCATAGCTTCACAAGCCTGCAAATTTCTTCCCAATTTCTTGGGAAATGACCATGAGAGATATTTATGCATGTGTTGCAACATATCTCAGTCTTATCCAAAAATGGCCTACCATTGTATTCCTGACATTAAGGACTGCTGTGTAAATTCTCTGACTGGGGCCTTTCCTCTGCTTCTTAAAAAAAGAATTCTGATGATCTTTTCTTGCCTGTTTGTATTTTAAGGTCATGCTATGATGCGTTTACAGAAAACATGGCAGGAGAGAGTCAGCTGTTGGAGAAGAGGAGACAGTATCACTGTGCAGCATATAATTGTGCTATTGCTGTTATCAGTTGTGTCTTCACTGAAATTAAATTTTATCAAGGCTTTCTTTTTACAGAAAAATCAGAAAAGGTGAGAAGCTGTTATTGCTGTTAGAAAGCTTCCAGAGCATGAGACCCAAAGTGATTTTACCTGATTGCAGTAAATCAAAGCATCGAACCCGAATGACGTGCACTTATATTAACAAACTACCTAGTGAGGCAACAGGAGTCGTAGCTGACTTTCTTGCATCCTTTGTGCAATTTGAATTACTGATTAAGATTTTACCATCTGTTTAGGAATGAATTAGTGATACATTTACCCAGTTTTCCTTCCACTCAATCAATTTTCTAAAATATGAGAGAAAAAAAAACCACTATTGTTAAAGTTCTCCAGTGCTTGGAATATGCTTGAATAAGAAATACTCTCTTTACAGAGCACATTGTCTACTCAAGAATGAGTAGCTGAATAGCAAAATTTTCTTAAAAGTATTGATCCAGAAGAGAAAGTATGCCACATTTTCTATATTGTATGTTGATCTGTTGCTTTTTAAGAAAAAATAAAATACGTTCAGAGCAATTGTTACTGTGTGCAGCATTCTAATTTTAACATTTCCAAACATGCTTTGGTTTGCAGAACTTGCTGATTTTTGAAAATCTGATAGACCTGAAGCGTCAGTATACATTTCCTATAGAAATTGAGGTGAGTGGAATTTCTGAGCTTTGAGTATGGCTTTAACAGTGTAGTCACTGTAGACCAGGTGAATTTTTACATACAGAGAAAGAGGATTCTGTAGTGAATAAAAAATGGAGTATTCCTCTAATGTTTTAAAACACATTTTTCTGAGAGAAATCAAGACTTGAAACTTAGAACACACCTGCCATGCACTTAACTTTAATATACTTTTAGCACACTTACTCTGGTAATGAACGACTGTAGAGTTAAGCACCTTAGCTGTTGTTCTCGTAGCATCAATTATAGTAATTTACAACATGGTATTTCCAGTTATGTTAAATGATTTTTATAATGTTTTGGCAGTTCTGTAATAAATGATTGCAAATAAACTGTAAATTTTTTAAAAATATATATATTTTTTCAAACTTTATTTCTTGCTGTTTAGATGCCTCTGGAAAGGAAGAAGCGGTACATTGCTATTAGAAAGGAGGCCAGGGATGCCGGCAGTAGCGATCAGGGTATGATCATAGTCATTTGTGACTATGAAAAACAAAAATGCTTTCTTACTTTTCTTACATTGTTCATTAATGTGTTCCTAATCGGCTTCTACAGTAGCAGGAACAAATAAAAGCATTCAATGTACTTAATCGATTAACAACCAATTCCCACCCACCCTTAAGTTTTAGTGGCTAGTAAAGGCTTGTTCCTTGTAATTACCTTGATTAATGGTCTATTCTTTTTCCTATTTAGATGAACCCAAGTATTTAGCTTCTGCGTCCTACATGATGGATAGCAGTTTGAGTGAGGAAATGAGTCAGTTTGATTTTTCTACTGGAGTCCAAGGTTTTTCTTATAGCTCCCAAGATGTTACAGCTAGCAGCAATCGTTTCAGGAGAAAGGTAATTTAGTGACTTATGTGCTGTGAGGAAGAAAAGTTTTATGCTTTCTAGCAATCGCATATGTTTATTGGGGTTGAGAAAGAGAGAAATTTCTAGTCTCCTATTTTGTTCTACTTGACTGAGAATGCGCTCCTCCAGGAGATGAGGAAAGGGACTTGAGCTGCCTTGTGTCTCTTCCCTCTTTCCACTGTCTACAGCTGGAGAAACGCAATGCCCTACCTTGGGTTTCTAAAGTTGAGTAATGTGAGTGAAGTCCAGCCCGAGTTGTAAAAAGATGGCTTATGACTTTGTGTGCACTCAGGAGTATCCTGTGACAGTTGTGTTTTGCTCTTAAGCATCTGGTTTCCTCATTTGCCTCTTCTTTTGGTTTTAAAGGCACTTGACCAAACTGGTTGTATCAAATGCATGGAATAAATGATCAAACACTTTATTTTTGTATCTCTGTTGTGGCACCTTGTATTTAACTGTTGCTCTTGGAAGAGCAGCATTTAATATCTTCCAGGACTTGAAGTTGTGTTCCTTCTGCAGTGAAGAGATGTCTCATCACCAGTAATACAAATAGGATAGATATTTACTACAAAACAGAAAGCAAGTGTATCTGTCAAAGTAACTGTTAACATTGGTAAAAATAAACTGTTTCCATGTTTTGGAGCAAGGAAGTGTTTTATGTGAAACAACATGTCCATAAAAATAGTGCTTTCCGTCTGTGGAAGGTGTTAACACATTTTTTCAGCCATTAAATGAAATAATTTCTGTGATGTTCAGCTAACTCTTCCTGCTTCAAGCAGTTGCCACACTTATCATGGCAGGTAGTAAAGTCAGAGTAATGCGACTTTGACATCTGTTGGCACAGAAAGTAAAAGATGTGCTCAGCTGGTACATATATTTGAGAGGTGTCTCTTTGAACCACACATTTGATGTATTCCCTGTTGTGCACAATGAGCGTATAGTCAAATCTGTAAACACAGATGAGAATCACTCATTACATTATCATGATTTAAAGGAAAATTCTTATTATTAATCATAGTAACACTTTTTTTCAGGAAGCCACAGAATACATGGTTTTAAATGATGAAATGGAACTGGAAATGGATGAACTCAACCAACATGAATGTATGGCTTCTATGACTTCTCTGATTAAACATATGCAGAGGAATCAGATCTCACCCAAATTGGAGGAGGCCAGTATTAACCAAAAAGTTGGCATTTTTTTCACTCATTATACCAAGAAAAGGGAGTCATGATTGAATCCCTTTGTTTATTAATTTTCATGCCTATATTATAAGACCTGTGTGGCTCAAGATGGTGGCTTTTTGGCTTGGTAAGCCTGTTAGGTCCAGGAAGTGAGTTGATTTTTGCTCATCTCTTTTAAATTTCAGGGGTCAGTTCCAGTAGATCTTCCTCTTTGGATGAAATTTCTCCATGGCAAATTAGGAAACCCATCAGTACCACTAAATATTCGCCTCTTCATAGCAAAACTTATTCTTAATACTGAGGATGTGAGTATATTTTTGTCATATTTTTTTCTGTTAACATAATGGGTTGTAGTATAATATCAACTGTGTAACTTGTGGGGTAAAATATTTAATCAGCTGAGACTGATCAAATTGAGTAGTTTGCTGTGATAAAAGAGGGTGCATTTATAGCCCAAAATTCCAGATAGTGCTAGTATTTAGAACATAATAGAAATACTTTTTCTCCTACACTCCACTTCTATAAGTAGAGGGTGTTGGCAATATGTTTCTTATAGTAACTGAAAGTAATTGATTCATTGATACTGGGTAAGAGGTATGGCTGATTATGTTTGCCTTCTTTGAAAGAACAAGTATAATGTTTTTTAATGGTCACAGATGAGCCTTATGGAAACTCTTAGAGTTAAATGATGTTCTGGTTGCAGAAAGATATAAAGACAGCATAATTTGTCTTTGCCTAAGAAGAAGCATTTTCTAACTCTCATTCATAGGTAAAGCATTCTCATCCTATTTCGTACAGTGATTTTAAAGTATGATGTTTCAGTCTGAAATATTCCAAATCCAAAATGCAAAAAGGCTGATTTTCAGAATTAGTTCAAGAAGCTTTAACACCCACTTAAAGCTACTTTCTTAGTAAAGGTGTCTGAACTGGAAAGGTAGATGAATGGCATACTCTTTCCAATCCTTTAGGGTCAGGTTTTCTGCATGAGAGCTGGATTATGTGGGCCCCAGCGAAATAATTAACTTTATGTGAATACTTGGTTAAAGGTTTCTAAGCAGAAATAAGGAATGTAGTTATGGATACTTCGTATTTTTAAGCTCTTTTAATTTTTTTCTGGTTGTTGCTTCAGACGTTAAGCAAAGTGATAAGAATTTGATTTAGCAGTCTTACCTGTAATGATTATTGAATAACAGGTTATTGAATAGTTGGATAATTTGTACTTGATTGCTGATTTTCCTGTTTTCTATAGGTTTTCCGACCTTATGCAAAGCAGTGGCTTGGTCCATTGCTGCAGCTTGTTGTTTCTGGAAATAATGGAGGTGAAGGGATTCATTACATGGTAGTGGAAATAGTAGTTACTATCCTTTCCTGGACAAGTGTAACCACTCCTAAAGTAAGGAAATTTGAAATTCATTTTTATTATTATTGTCACTATTTGGTAAGGAATGAGGGAGTTTGCTATTACGCACTTATTTTCTACATCAGTCCACTGTTTCTTTTAGATACTAACTTCAAAAATAGATTATTTACTTGCTTGCTTTCATAAAACAATATATGCCTTCATGTTGGAATCGCTGTTGTTATTTTGCTCCTATTCATTGTAGGGGAATATTAAGGATGAGATTTTAGCTAATAGATTGCTTGAATTCCTGATGAAGAATGCCTTTCACCAAAAAAGAGCTGTGTTCAGACACAATCTGGAAATCATAAAGACAGTTATAGAGTGTTGGAAGAACTGTCTCTCCATACCTTACAGGTAAGCATTTAGACAATTGCTTTCTTTTATTAATATTTCAAGAATATAAGTGAATATTAACAAAGGAGATGAAAAGGTAAATTCAGCTGCAATAGTAAACATTTTGTCCATAGAGCTGACAGTAGAACTTCAGAACTGAACTCTCCGAAGGTTGTAACTTAATTTGCAAAACAACAAGGAGAGAGAGACAAAGAAAACATGTAGAGGATTACAATAGCAACAACAAAAGCAGGAGTAATCTCTGCAAAGACTTAGGTTTTATTTGAAATTTTGGATGTCGTCACTGAATATCCATACACTCTTACTAAGACTTCCGTGATCTGCTGTGCTTTTCAACTTGTTGCAGAGAATTTGTGTGGACTTAGTCTCTTTTTAGATTTTGTTTTGTTTGCAGAGACTTCTTCATTGAAACTAAATACCTGCTTCTTTCTGAATATATGCTTTATACTGATCTTGGTGGGAGTGTACATGCGTATATACATACTTTCTGCTGGTTTTGGTGGGGTTGTATGTGTGTATATATCTACATATACATAGAGAGTGACTGATTTCTGCTGTATGTATTTTGGGTTTTTTCATGTATATCACTACTTTTATGTTTTTATCCAACAGTTTAATATTTGAAAAGTTTTCTAATGGAGACCCTGATACAAAGGACAACTCGGTGGGAATTCAGCTGCTGGGAATTGTTCTGGCCAACAATTTACCTCCCTTTGACCCAAAGTGTGAAATAGATCGTGTCAGGTGAGAATCGCAGCTTTTTGGAGAATGATTTTGATAAAAGCTTAAGAAAAAGCAAGCACGTCTAACTTGTCAGCGTGAACTATGGGAACTGGATTGCTCCATAGTCAGAATTGTTTATCCTATCATCCCTTTGCTATTGTCTGTCAGATGTAATGCTTTTCTAGCTGCAAGCTGCAGACCACATTTATTCTGCAAAGTATCTAGAAGAATGTAAGCTTTTTTACAGTGGGCCCCAGGGTTGTAGTTTCATGGGAATTCCCAGAGTCAGGAATTGCCAAAGTAGGGATTTGAGACACTGCAGGTGGAAATCCACATTGTGCTGTATTCAGCTCTTCTAAAAGCAGTCACTGTTCCCCTGAGTAGCTCAGGTGAGTAGTTTGTTTCAGTTTAAAATTGGATGCTGGAGCAATGGCTTACAGCAGGTCTACCTTTTGTGTTAGGTATTTTCAGGCTTTGACCAGCAACATGGCCTTATTAAAGTACAAAGAAGTTTATGCAGCCGCAGCAGAAGTGTTGGGACTTGCCCTTCAATACATTGCTGAGAGAGAAAATGTAAGTGAACTGTATTGTGTGTTTCACTGTTCCTGACTTAATTCTATGTACGTTTTTTATATGACTGCCCAATTCAGCTCCAAAAATGAATGTATTTAAAACTCATCAGTCTTTGTACAACAAATTGAGTTAAAGACTTAAACTATTAATTCAAGAGGAAAAGAATTTGAGAGCAGACTAAGTGCAGATTTTTTGCCTTGCTGTTTTGGAGCTGATAGTGAATAGTCTGTTTCTGAGTCTTTGTTCAGCTTTTGCCAACCAGCAACAATGGCATGATACTTTTAAAGGTTTGGAGGTTTTTTAAGACAAAAAAAAAAATTGCAAGTTGTGAGGTTTGGGGCTGTCTTTTCAATATCTATATCTGAGGATGTTTAATAACTTTGTAAGTTTTGATGTAACTTTAAAAGGCATTGAATTTAATTTTGAATCCAGTTATTTTCAAGGTAGTGGATTAAGTGAATGCAAAACTGTTACTCATCAAATCCTACAGTACTAGAACTAGGGGATAGTGCTTGATGATCACAGAAATGAGTTTGAGACAAATTGCAAGTACAAGAAGTACTTCTTTACACAACAGTTAGTTCAAAGATAAATTAGGCAAATTCATGCACAGAATAAAAATTCATGAACAGATTCTAAAAACAATAGCCAACAAGGTACACTCTTACGTTCCCCAATTGAATCCAGATCCCCATGGGATCAGATGGATGCGTGTTAGGTTGTATGAGAGAAAAGGAGGAGAAAACGCAGCCACGCCCATGTGCTACCCCTAAATATCATCCTGCAGCTGCTATTAGAGGCAAAAATACCAAGATATTGCCTAGGTGGATTATTATTCTGACCTTGTAGGTTATTCTTACTTCTT
>NW_010313320.1:45602-77690 GCF_000700745.2 Antrostomus carolinensis
TTGCATTCTTCTTGTTCTTCACAGTTTGGAGAGCATATTTCATAAATTGAATTCCTACAGTTTTCTCTTTCACAGTCTTCCAAGCTCCATTATAAGCAGTACTTTGAATAAATGAGAAAAGATGGTGCAAATATTATATCCTATACAAAGCATATTTCTTTGACGTTAAGTGAAGGTTGCTGATTGTTTTTCACCTTTTCACTAAAAAAAAAAATATATTTTTTTTGCATTAATCAATTGGAAATCTGCCATACCAGAAGAAGCTACTTATTCTTTATGTAAGCATACTAAGCCACTTGTATTTCAGAATTAAGGCATTGCTTCCAAACCAATCAAAGGAAGTTCACAAATGTATTGTTTAATCAGGCAGTGCTGTTTCAGCCAGCTGTACAGCAGCCATGAAGCACCATAAATGTCAAGATAAAGCAAGTGGATCTTACCCAGCAAAATGCACTAAAATCAAACAGTACAGCTAGCAGAGCTATGTGTCATTAAGGTGGTTATGAGTTTCATGGCTATGCTTGTCTTACTGTCATTACTTTCTCATTTTCAGGTACTTGAAGATCCAGTTTATGATTGTGTCATAAGACAATTAAAACATCATCAGAACACCCAACAGGATAAGTTTATTCAATGCTTGAATAAAGTTGTTAAGAATTTTCCACCTCTTGCTGACAGGTAGGTAATGATGCATATGGTATGTTCATTTTAGATCTAGAGGAATAATAGAAAATAACTTGCTTTTCTTTGTGGGCTTCTTGTTATGTTGAGGTTTATGAATGCAGTATTCTTTTTGATACCTAAACTTCATGGCATAATGAAAACCTACTGTCTGGAAGTAGTAATGTGCCGGGCAGAAGAAATACCTGATCTCCACTTGCAGTTAAAGAGTAAAGACTTTATCCAGATCATGAATCACAGGTGAGTGGTCATGTGATAACAAACGTGGATGCACGGTCTAAACTTCTTGATAATATTTTCTGTGCTGGCCACAACATTTTTACATTCAGAAGCATTTATAATTCCTGTTCAATTTTTGGTCACTGCTCTCCTAATTTGAGCTAATGGAACCTAGGAGTTAAGTATTAAGATGGTTAGCTGACTGTGAAAGACAAACAAAAAACCCAAAATAGCAGTAAGGTGAAACACCACTGGAATGTGAATTTCTGTAATATGTATTAGTTTAGCTATATTCTTACCCTTAGGTTGAACTCAAAAGTATTTACCTAAAGCCTTTTATGAAAACCAAATATTATTGCTAAAACCTAAACTAATGTTAAGGTTCTGTGTGTAGGAGTGAAGAGAAAAGCAATATAACTGTTCTTTTTTCCCTCTTATTAGGGATGATGAAAGGCAAAGGGTTTGTTTGGATATAGTGTACAAGATGCTGTCTAAACTAAAACCACTTGAACTTAAAGAACTTCTCCCTGGAGTGACAGGGTTCATTTCTCACCCTTCTGTAATATGTCGACAGCGCATGTATGATATTCTGATGTGGATTTATGATAATTACAGGTGTGTATTCACTGCAGATGTTGTCTTTCAGTGGTTTGTCACAGGCAGAGTGAAAGTGCTTGTAACATTGACTTCCAACTTCATGTTCCTTGGTGTGGGATTTTCCTAGTTCTCAGAAAAATAGAGCCTGTGATTTGCCTAAGTAGCTCTGGCCTTTGTTGGCAATTTTATCACTTCCACTAAGGAAAAAAGACTTAGACCTGAACTTTAGCCCAGAGCTAGGATGTTACATCACCACAGCACGATGGCATAAGAGGTCTTAACTCTGATGCTCCCACTTTTTTTCTCGTTGCCAGTATTTGTAACTACTAAGAATTGTACACTAGAGAAATTTGCGTGTAGGTGGAAACTTTATTAAGGCACTTTGGCATGATCTGGATCCCTTCAATCTGGTAGTAAAAGATGTTCTTTCTGTTTGACCCCTTAGAGTTTGGAACAGGCATGTACTCAGTTTGACAAACAAGTTCTTGTTGAATCATCTAACTTGGTTGGGTTCTGTTATATGCTTTTTCCCAAGATAACTATTTGAATGGATAATTATTGTGAAGAAAAAGTACAGGGAATTTTTATTACAACATCACTTGGGAAAAGCTAGTTCTCGACTTTTTTCTCAGTTTTACCCTTGCAAACACAGAATTACTTCTGTTTGGCCTTTATAATAAATACCTAACATGCATTATTTAGCTTTCTGATTATTACTTTTCTGAATATGGGAGAGACATTTTTGGCAATGAAGACCTCATATTATGAAAAAGACACAGCGTTGTCATGCCAAGTTGAGATTTTTATGAGAAAAACATGTTCTTCCTTTTTTCCCACCGTTTTCATTCTCTTAGTTTACTATGAATTGTTTGAGAGGAGTCATTAAAAGAAATTTTTCTCCTAACATCAGTGATCCAGAAAGCCAAGCAGATGGTGATTCTCAGGAAATACTCAAACTGGTAAAAGAAATCCTGCTTCAAGGACTTATTGATGAGAATGCCGAACTGCAGTGAGTAAACAGCGTTGAATGACTGAAGTAACAAATCCCTAAATTGCTCTCTGTATCACAGAAGAGTTGATCCTTAGAGGTTTTTTAAGTATTTTAATATCAAAGAGTAACAGTGAGATAACATTATTTCCTTTTCTTCCAATAAGTTAATTTACAAAATTGTGTCACATAGTGTTACACCAAAGTTGACTGAAGCACAGAGCTTTTGAACAAACTTCTGAGCCATGGAGAGGCTGTTTCAGTATGTTAGACCTAATTCTGCATTAATGTTCTGGAGTTTTTTAACAGCAAGGCGGCCTTCACTATACACAGACACACAGAAATAGGTTCAATGTTGGAGGATGTTGGATTTTTTAAATTTTTTGGTGAAGCGGAAGATAGAATAGGAGATCTCTGTTCTTATCCACCCCTAGCACTACTCAAGAGGAAAACAACTAAAAGAAGTATTTTTTTCAGAGTAAACCTTTTATATCAGTCGAATGGCGTAGAGCATGGTAGATGAATGAGGAATTTGGTATAATTCAATGGCACGAAAGGGTTAGTTGAAGGTGTTATAATCTTATTGTGGGGTGTGGTGGTTTTTGGTTTTTTTTTACATTACTTTTTTGGTAGTTTTGTGTTTTCTATTTGCAGATAACCAATAATAACTTTATTCCTTGCCTTTGCAGATTAATTGTTAGGAATTTTTGGAGTGACGAGACAAGGTTACCTGCAAATATTCTCGATCGCATGCTGGCATTGTTAAATTCTTTATATTCCACCAAGATTGAAACACAGTACTTGAGTCTAATCACAAATTTTCTGCTTGAAATGACTAGCAAGAGCCCGGATTATTCCAGAAAAATATTTGAGCATCCACTGTCTGAATGCAAATTTCAGGTGAATTGTCATCTGCAACCATGTGACAAATTCCATTCCTTAGTGTAGTTACCACTTGGACAGAGAATGGCATAGTGTAGGAGACTTTTGAAAGTGTGTTTTGTACTTTGTTAACAGCTGCAACAGTCACACATTATGTGCAGTATCAGAAGTTTGATGATTTTGTGGGGGCAATAATTTTGCTTTCTTTTCAAAAAAGAAAGATTTAATTAAAATAATCATATATATACCAAGTGTGGCTGATGTGTAGAGTAATTAAATACTTAAAAAAAGACAGTAGTGGAAAGAAGCGCCATAAGGTGGAGTAAAATTGTGAAGAAACAGAATCATAGAATAGATTGGGTTGGAAAAAAAAATTGTGAAGAAACAGGAACGCTAGTACAAGAGCTGTAAATGAGTCCTCAGCTGACCAGTCTGAATTGGTGAGCTTTTTTGCTGAACTATGGAGAACTTCTATGTGTTCAGGTTTTTTTATAGTCAAGTTCTGCCCCTGTACCTGGGATGATGTTTTAAGTTCCGTGCTTTAATTTCTGATATTCTGTCTTAAGGAAGGCAAAAAGCCTCCATTCTCACTGTTCTTATCAAAATCTTTGTGTGCTCCTAGGACTTTGTAATTGATTCCAGCTGGCGTTATCGAAGTACTGTGCTCACACCTATGTTTGTGGAGACTCAAGCTTCTCAGAGTATCCACAGGAATTTATCACAAGAAAGATCCCTTTCTGCTTCTGGGTCAGTGAGTGGTCGAGTGAGGGCTACCCAACGGCAATATGAATTTACACCTACACAGCATGTCAGTAAGTCCGGACCAATGTCTCCTGACGTTTTCTTGTTAGCTATAGGAATGATATCATTCTCTTTATTCCTGTTGTGTATGATTTTTTAATCTGAAAGTGTAAATGCATTTAATATTTTGTTTTCAAGGGCTTTTTTGCATTATGAGAAGGAACATCCAGTCACATTTTTATTAGTCTCATATTTTTTTTTCTACCTAATGTAAAAGAAGTTTGTTTCTTACCTAGCAGCTTGAAATCTACTTCTGCCTGGGAATTACATTTCTGGGGCAGGAAAATTACCTGCTTCATAGACATTTTCACCTGGTTTGTATTTGCATGTGTTACGGCTTTTTTACATTTTTTTTTTTTTTTTTTTTTTAATCAGATTACAGGTGGTAGAAGTTCTTTTAATTGGCTAACTGGAAACAGCGTTGACACATTGTCAGAGTATACAGTTCCCTCATCCTCTGAGTCCTTGTCTTCATCCATGCTGTTAGTTAACAAACGGAGTGAAAAATTTAAACAAACAACCTTTAAACCAGTGGGGCCAGATTTTGGGAAAAAAAGGTTGAGTTTGCCTGGAGATGAAGTGGACAGCAAAACTAAAGGTCTGTAAGCCTTATGATGCAATTTCTACATAAATATTACATTTTTATAGAAAATCTGTGTCAGTTATTTGGCTGACAGTCCATTAGCTTTGAGACATTCTAATTGAGGCTCAACTTGAGAGATTTTGTTTCCATGAATGTGTGGTGATACATACCATGTGGCAAAAAAGCTAGAATTGTGCTAGGAATTGCAAAAAATGTGTGTTGCTAGACAAAATAACTGACTGACTAAGAAACCAGCCATTGTGATCTTTGCATTCCTACTTCTCCCTAAGATGATCGTACCATGAATGTCGCACAGTTATGTCCCTTCTGCTTATCTCTGTAGAGAAGAGATCTCTTTAAACATATTTTTTTTCCAAATATTTTCAGCTGTGCTGACACAATCTGCAACAGATTGCAATCTGGCATTAGAACTACCTTGTTATTTTCTGAGAATGCTCCTTCATCCCCCTAGTCGATAACTGAAAACCATCAGTACTGTTCTGGAATGGCTTAGGCTTCTTCTCCCCATTTCCTCCCCATTTCATCTTGGCCTACCTTGTCATTAAAATTT
The DNA here is from genome assembly GCF_000700745.2 of Antrostomus carolinensis. NCBI lineage: Eukaryota > Metazoa > Chordata > Aves > Caprimulgiformes > Caprimulgidae > Antrostomus > Antrostomus carolinensis. The sequence continues at coordinate 50,925 of NW_010313320.1, forward strand.
TAACTGGAAGGATGAGAGTAGGAGTTCAGGCAGAGAGCTATAAAGATTGACCTTTTCAATACCCGAGGGATGTTTCAGGGCAGTTTTGAATGGACCATGCTGAACTACAGAAAGAGTTCAGTGTACCTTCTAGTCAGTCTCTGGTCTTCTACCAGGAAAATACCAGTTAGTGTTATGTTTCTGTTTGCTCACTCTTGTTTCTTAGGAAATGGACTGAAGTGAGCAGTCTGTAAAGTGGCCTTTCTCCATGACTGTCCAGCATAAGAGTTGATCCAGTGACAGTTCTTATACCTCATCCATATGCTTAAAATTTTTATATAAATGCTTATTATCTCTTCTCTTAAGAACAACTTTATTTGTTTTAATTTGCTGTCTTTTTGAAAGGCCTTGAGTTGTTGGATATGAAACTTAGGAGAGGAGCTGGTAAGCTAGTAAATACAAAGGCGATGGTTATTATTATGTTATGCTCTTGCCTTAAATCTGAAGTTTGCTTGAGAAAGGAAAAGCTGTGGACATGATCATGTGTTCCCTAGGTATAGAAGAACGAGCAGAAATTTTAAGACTGCGGAGACGTTTCTTGAAGGACCAAGAGAAACTCAGTCTGATTTATGCTAGAAGAGGTGTGGCTGAACAGAAAAGAGAAAAGGTTTGTCAATCCAAATAGCTTTAAAATCTTGAGTCCCAAAGCCATTTGCAGTCTTGCACTTCACCTCTAGAAGTAACTTTGTGAAAAAAGAGTAGGTGTAAGATACTGATTGCTGCTTTAAGTGCTTTAGAAGGTCTTGTTTTGAAATTGTGCTATCTATGTGCTTAAAGTTAAAATATGTTACTTAGCATGAGTGAGAAAAGAGCTGGGTCATAACACTTCCAGTCTAACACTTACTCTGTGTGTGTATGAAGTAATTTTATGTGACGGAGTCCCTAACAGCTATGGGGAGCTCTTTACAGTTGTCATCCTGGAAACTAGGAGCCTTGAAGCTACTCCACAGAAATCATTGGCGAACATTGTCCGGTGTCTGAAGGTGAAGTAAAAAATGTGATACAGCTGATGCACTAACCAGAACTGTTGTGTACTTTTAACCTGAAGGAATACCAGTAATAATTGTTTGCTGAAGGCAAAGTGTTTATCAAGGCCAGAAACTTAGTACTATGAGAGTTTCATGGTTGTGTTACGTACTTACAATAAGTTTAAGTATTTTCAAGCTCTGTAACAGTTTTTCAGAGGTTCATGTTACTAAAAATAATGTAAGTTATAATCCAAAAATGACAGCAGTTAGACCAAGAGCAAAGGAACACAGGTTTGAGAGCTACTGGTTTGAGACACTCTTATAATTCTTTGCAGCTGCAGACAACTGTGTAAACAGAACATAGGTCTGGAAGAACCACACAAACACCTCTTTTAGCCAGTTTATATTTTCTTGCAGGCTAAAGCTAGCATTTCCTCCTACCTTGCAAGAGAGAACCTGTAAATGCATTCTGTATAACAGTTCAAAATACAACCAACAAAAAAACCTGAATATTCCACAATAAAAGACCAGGAGACTATATGCTGTCAGGACCCCTTAAACTTCTCAAGAGATTTGTTGTACATAAACACACATGGAACTCGGTGGCTTGTGTTAATACCATAACTGATGGGGCAAAACAGGAAAAGTAGGTCCTGGTCAAGAAAGTTTTTAGAAATAGCTTTATCAAAGTCCTAATTTCTCCTAGCATATTTCTCTTGAAAGACTTGAAAATCATCCCTCTGAAGTTGTGTAGAAGAAAAATGGGCTCAAACAACAAAATTATGCAAGGTTTACAAAAGAGAAAAAAAATCTCAAGCTTTCTTCTGTTTCCCTCTTCCATTCTACCAGTGTATATATATCCACCCATTGTCTACTGGTTTAACTGGTAATGACAGTAGTCAAAAATCTCAGCCTCTAAACTTACTGCTGATTTCCTTGTAGCATTATCAGTGCTATGAGAAGGAAGAAAGTCAGAGGAAGAAATAGATTTTGTCTATATCTGGTAGTAGCTCTTGTTCAATTTAAATGTCTGCCTTTAAGCCTCAGCAAAAGGCAGGGCAACAGTTTAACAACTGCCGTTTACAACGGTTTTGTTACAGTTTGGTTTGTTTTACTAGGAGTCAATTCTACCAGGTTCATCCTCCTTCCTTCCCCTCCCCATCCCACTGTGTGAAATAAAACACACTAGCTTTAGCAACCTCATTTTACTTTGCACCGGGGCCAGGCTGAAAACCATCATATAGTGGACTCCTGTGGCTCAGCTGACAGGCAGTAACTTAATGAAGTATAGCAGCTCACTAGCTGTCAGTCATAATAATTCACTTTAAAAGTGACTTAAGTACTACCTGTATGGAAGCAGGAACTACAAGGCACTAACATCAGAAGTTTGACTGAAGTAAGTCTATGAACAAGACTTTGGAGTTTTTCATTTACTAAGATAATTTTGGGTTTAACCATATTACAGCTTTATAGAAAATGTGTTTAATAAGCACAGGAGAAGTTTATAAAACACTTCAGAAAAGCTCTTGGTTATTTTGTCTTACTTAGCTACAGCTCTTTTTAAGTAATATGAATATTATTTTTTTAACATGAGCAATGCATTTCAGGAGATGAAATCTGAGCTGAAGATGAAGTATGATGCCCAGGTTACTTTGTACAGAAGTTACCGAGTAGGAGACCTTCCTGACATCCAGATTGAATACTGCAGTCTCATTGCCCCTCTGCAGGGCCTTGCCCAGGTCTGTCTGCTTTTCAGAGGTCATTTGTGAAGTTTTCTGTTCTTGTAGGGAAAAAGTGTAGTTGGACAACTGCTTTCAGATTGTTTTGTTGTTTTGAAGTTAGCCACTGACACATGCATTTAAAGAGTCTGTTTTGAGGGAGTGTTTCTCCTACTCCTGGGATGGACAGGCTGAGAGAGTTGAGGGTGTTCAGCCTGGAGAAAATGAGGCTTTTTGGAGACCTTATGACTGCCTTCCAGTTCCTGAAGGGGCCTACAAGAAAACTGGGAAAGGACTTTTTACAAGGGCAGGTAGTGATAAGACAAGGGGTAATGGCTTTAAACTGGAAGAGGGTAGGTTTAGATTAGATATTAGGAAGAAATTCTTCACTGTGGGGGTGGTCAGACACTGGCCCGTATTTCCCAAGGAAGTTGTGGATGCCCCCTTCCTGGAAGTGTTCAAGGCCAGGTTGGATGAGGCTTTGAGCAACCTGGTCTAGTGGAAGGTGTCCCTGCTGATGGCAGGGGGGTTGGACCTAGATGGTCTTTAAGGTCCCTTCCAATCCAAACCATTCTATGATTCTAAGATGCCTTGTAGCTTACCTCATCTGAGCAGTTGATTTGAACACTGAAGACCTGAGACATCATCTGTTGTCCATTACCTCTGGGTTTCTCTGCTTGAGTAACAGATGGTGGTAGTCTTTACAGACATTACTGCAAAGGACATATCACTGTAGAGCAACACAATAAGCATTTTATTCTTCTATATGGCTACACGGGAATTGTAAACATACAAATGATGCTACTGTGTCTAAGACTGGACTCAGACTACTCAGTAAAGCTGATCCAATACTCCTTTCCTACCTGAGAGCAGTAGAAACTGTAGGCTGAACTTATCCCATTTTACAGTGTTTGGGAAGTCACGGTGTTCCTAATTATTTGTGTATTCAGTTTCTTTTGATTGTCCCTTCCTTATCTCTGTGTAAAGGGAGGAAGCAGCACAATCATGAGTTATCTGAATAGCATTAGATTCAAGAGTTAAACCAAACTCCAGACCCATGATAGACTAGGATGCATAGGATTATGTTACACATACAAATGTGTTTCTGGTTTGAAAAAATGCCTTCAAATCTCAGATGGAACTGTGTGTCTGTACAGACAGTCTGTCTCTCTGTGTTGGCTCTCTCAGTGTTAGGTCTGAGTCTCATCACAGATTGATTTTTCCTGCTGTTTTTTCCTGAAACTCTCTTTGCTGGCAGTGGTGTCAATAAAATGATACTAGATGTCTAGATCCTGTAGCGGGGATTGTGAATATATGAAAATTGTAAATTCTGTCCTTTCTACCAACGCTCTGGCCTGAAACCTATATTGTTGTGGAGCTTCTCTATGCAGAAGAATTAAGATGGGATTTAAATGGGTAGTACAGTAATGCCTGGCACAGGTGTGATGCATGCCAGACTAATTATTTCACTCCCAAAGAGTGTCCGCATAGGGATTAGGTACAGGGTGGGTCTTATCTCTTAGTTTTATTTATTAGTTTATTACATCACAGCAAAATTCAGTGGCCTTGTTGCTTTTGTTGTAATTTACAGAAAGATCCAACATTTGCCAAGCAGCTTTTCAGCAGTTTGTTTGGTGGAATTTTTCATGAGGTAGAAAAATCTAAAACTCCTTCTGAGAAAAAAGTCATCATCCAGAAGCTGCTGAACAACTTCAATAATTTCCTGAGTATGAGCCTGTCTTACTTCCCACCATTTATCGCGTGCATCCAGGTAAATCTTGCTGAACGACGTGAAGGTAACCGAATATAATGTCTTTGAATGTGTGATGAACCCGGCGGTAGTGAAGGTTAAATGCTGGACTTCAGAGTGATGGAAAGAGAATTATTAACCAAATGGATGTTTCAAATGATTCTTGTTAAGGTGAACGAAGTAATTCATGCCTCGGAACTGTTTTTTCAAGGTTTCTACAATTTCTGGTCTGCAGAGTTTGAGTCACCTTTTAATGTCTTAATTGCATTAGTAGCAAGAGGAGACTTGATTTTAAATGAAAGCCACAAGAACAATTGAAAGGGTTATGTGGGTGTCATGTACTTATCTTCCTGTTTCTGGGAAGTGCTTACTGAGGAATACTTTGATGTCTTGAGGATATCAAGTAGCTGTCAGACTTTGTTGTTAGCAACTCTTATTTATTTTTTTCAAATGAATCCCCTGAAGTAGCTGTCTGGGGACTTCAGGAGTGAGGGAAGGACTCCCTTCCACTGAACAGCGAGTGGGTGCACCACAGCCGTTTCACTGGAAAGGAAACACAAGCCTTTCTGCTGTGAGAGTATACTGACCTGGAATAGATTACAGACTTCATCTTTTACCCCAGTTTTCAGGGAGATTAAAAAAAACTTGTCCAGGCACCTCTTACATACTCATTGTCACTTTATTTAATCGTTCTTGTCAACTGTGTTGATGTTAATGTTGCATCTGATTTGTAGCTCTCAAAATTTTTTTTTTTTTTTTTTGAGTGGCAGGTAATTGTTTCTTCTTTCTGTTATGAAAATCTAAATACTCTGTGACAGCAGATGTCATTTGTAATACAGGAGAAATGTCTAGTTTGGAGTAGCTTTTTAAATAGTTACAAACTTCGCTTCTTAGTACTTGTATCTACACGTCTGAAAAAATGTATTTTCTTGTTTACTTTTTCCTGTGCAGCTGCATGAAAAGCCAAATGCTATTGGGATTTTTCTGGGCTGTCTTGGCATTTTTTGAGCCAGCATCTCACAATAGCTATCTGTTAATATTCCCTCTTGACCTTGCTTTTGTTGGTTCTCTGCCTTGATATTATTATTTGTGTTGAATTATACTGTCTGTTAGGCCCTATTAATAACACTGTTGTGTTAGGCTACCTTTTTTCTAGGCTACCTTTTTTCTAAATAGATGTAAAATGGAAGCTCAAAAAATAGGTAAGTTAAAATTAGTCAAAAATATGGACTTTGTAAGTGCGATGAGAGCATCTTACTGCCATCCCCCTTCAATAACAAAAGAACAGCAGCATGAAGGCAAGCCTCAACCTCTGTATTTGAGCATCCTGTGTAACAGTGAGAGGAAATCAGCAGGGAACAGAGTTCATATCTGTTCCAGCAGGGAAGAGAGTTCATATCGATCAGGAGAGAGAGCTGGGAGAGGGAGAGTGAGAGCACACAGTGCTGAGGCTGTTATTTAGCTCACAAAGACTGTCCTGAAGGTTTGGCCATTTGGAAATACAGCTTCTGTTTCCTATATACCAATGGTATAATACCTTGTTTTATAAACCATTGGCTTGTTTCAGAAAGACTTCCTGCTTCACTGCTGTTTCTTTCTGGTTATTTGACTTTTTAGTCTTCTACAGGTTCAAGTCCCATCAGGAGAGTAACTTAGTGATTAAAAGAGCTGTTTTCAGTTAGAGGTATAAACTTAAAATTGAGTATGAGGCTCTGGGATTGGCTTTTAGGACAGATTAAAAACCAACTGAAATACTAAAGAAGAAGTTAACCCAATGACAAAAGTGTACATAGGCTCAATAGAGATACCTGTCTTCTGAAGGACATATACTTGCCTTATAAATATTTTAGCTGTCAGGCCAGCCTGGATGCCATTCATCCTAATCTTTGAACATGTGGTGTAAGTAAAGATAGAATGCATTGCATATGGAGCAAGGAGCATTCATTCTGCTTTCAGAAGATAATTGATCAAATAGTCACCAAAACATACTAAATAGAAAGATATTCCCTTTGATGTGGGACACCATCTGTAAATTGTGAGTTTGGGAGGGTGTTCATTCTCTGGATGGACTGTTATATTTGCACAGTTCTTACACTTTTTCTTAGGTGTCCCTGAGAAAAGATTTTTGGTCTTACCTTAGCACAGCAATGCTGAAGTTTATACATTGTGCAGTTGTCACTGCATCCCTGACATAACCCCTAAAATCTGGCGGTCAAGTAACATGTGCTCACACAGGAGTATCGGGGCCACATGTGCAGCTTTGATAGAAACTGCTAGATGAAATTACCTGAATAGCAGGTGAAGTATATGTGCTAACCCCTCGTTGGGAGCCTCCTGGTCTGTAACTCAGGAAGCTACGAGAAGCTGTTCTTTTTCTCTTTTTTTTTTTTTTTTTTTTTTTTTTTTATATTGTGTACAAATTTATTGGTGTGAGAGTCTCAACCGTACAAATTGTGTAACGGGTTCGCTTATGTCAGATGCCTATTCTGCAGTTTTTGTGGTGGTTGCCATTGATCAAAGAAGTGTAGCTTGGTTGTTCTCACACTATCCCATTACAGTTTACAAATAGTGATTTTTTTTATTATTTTATTTTTTCTTTTACTACGTAGTATTCTTGAACATACTGCGTTGTAAGAATCAAAGGTTATTTTTTGTCCAAAAACTCGGTGCTGTTTCTTGTAATCAAACTTGTATTACCACTCTTCCATGTTGTAGATTTTCTTTCTGCTTGTTTGGTTAAGATATTATTGCAACTTTCCTTTAGGTTCTTCAGTGGAAAAAAAAAACCAAACAAACAAAACAACCCTGGCTTTAATAAATTTGTCTGCTACTTTCTCGATGTATTTACCTGCACTTGAGATAAAGATTCAAGTATTTAAAAAAACCTTCAAGTAATATAAAAGAGATTATTCTGTAGTTGAACTGATGCTAAATAAAGATCTGCTAGAAATATTGTCATGTCTTTAAATCAGGCAGGACTAGATGAGTGCAGTAATAAATGAGTTTAATGGGGAACTGTGTTATGCTAAAACTGGGTAAGTGTGTGGATAGAAAGCCTACAACTCAAAGAAGGCATTGTGGTTAATTGTGCCTTTGGCTTATGGCAGCAAAGCACCACTCAATAGGTTAAGTGAAATGTAGCTGTTGTTTAGTGAGCACCATGCTGCCAACAAAAAGAAGGAAAGACTCAGGCTCTGAAGGTGTCCATCTGCCTCTCCCCCACTTCCCATGTGTTTCTGTCGAAAGAGAGTTGTCCTGTGCTCTGGAGAAAGACGAAATAGAGGGGGTTTTTCTCTACTATTCTTTGTCTGAAGACCAGCAGCACAGAAGGAAAAACATTTCTGTTTTCCTAGAGCTGGGAACTTGTGGAGATTTAATGGCTTATTTCCAAAGGTTGCACTATAAAAAAAGGAGTATCAAATAGGTGATCTGTAAAAGATAACTATCAGTATAGTTTTAGACCAAGTAGGCATCTGTTGTTTTGTCTTATTTTACAGGAAACAAGTTGCCAGCACAGAGAGCTACTAGAACTGGATTCAGCTAATGTGAGCACCAGCTGCCTTGCAAGTTTACAGCAGCCAGTGGGCATCCTTCTTCTGGAGCGTGCCCTGATGGCTCTGTCTCCTGCGGAGGAGCCCCCGTCCAAGCGAATGCGTGGGAGGACAGAGCTTCCCCCAGATGTGATCAGATGGATTGAACTTGCTAAGTAAATTCTTGTTTGAGACCATTTACTCCCATTTTGGCTTGCCTTGTGAAGAACTCTGCCTTTATGGTTTATGGGATTTCTTTTTTAATCATGCCTTCTTTTAGAATTAAATATGCTGTCAATTTCTTGTCAGTTAATTACTGTCTTTCAGTTAGAACAGTTAGACTTAACAGCTGTGCACCCTGATGATGCTATCAGACTGCTGAAAAACATCTTGTTCATAGCTTTTCAGCGGCAGGAGTTTCCACAGTTCAGGTATTATACGACAAGATGAAGTTTATCTAGTTAAATATACATTTATGATCTTACATAAGAACTATCAAATTTAATTTTTTTACTATTACAAGCCAGTAGTATTACTGCTTATTGAATTATTATTTTTTTTAAATAGCTTATGTTTGCGTTGATACACCTCTGTTCAACTAATTAAAAGATTTCACTTTTCAATTTTACTAGGCTCTACCGATCTCTTGGGGATTATGATGTCCTTCGTGGCATTTTCAGTGGTAAGATTGGGACTAAGGAAATCACACAGAAAGCGTTGTTGGCAGAGGCAAGGAGTGATTATGCTGAAGCAGCTAAATATTATGATGAGGTAAAATGACAACAATATCTTTTTGTTTCATAAATCTCTCATGGCTTAAAACTAATAAACCAAAATAAAACATTTTGAGAAGCAGCGGATTGTTTAAAATGTCCTTATGTTTTGTCTGATTGATGGTTCAATCTGTAAAGAGAGGGCAACAGATGAGCAGTCACAACAAAGCGGTAAGCATGGTGCTTTGTACTGTTTGTTACAAAGATTCACCTTTGCGATCACCCAGGCAGACAAGTAAAACACCTTGGGCACGCTACCAAGAGAGCAAACTGCATGTGTTCATGGCAAACAAAATTTGAGTTACAGTGAGTAAAAACGAAGAAGGATCTCTTTAAACTTCTTTTAAAGTCTTCACTCTTTAAAAATGCAGGTTTACTAAAGGTGGCTACCTGAAACGAATTTATGTATAAATACTGACAAGCTTTAATTTTATGCTGTTAATGTTATTGTCACATTCTGGTAAATGGAGAGATTTTTTTTTTTTATGAGACAATGAATTATTGTTAAGTTCCTGGTGATTTAGAATTGAAACTAGTCTCAGATTACAACTCAGAACCTTCCTCCACATCAAATTAATTCCCTAGGCACTCTCCAAAGAAGACTGGCAAGATGGAGAGCCAACAGAAGCAGAGAAGGACTTCTGGGAACTTGCATCTTTGGAATGCTATGACCACCTCACAGAGTGGAAGTCTCTGGAATATTGTGCTACCATTAATATTGATAGTGGAAAACCTCCAGACCTAAGCAAAACATGGAATGATCCATTTTTTCAGGTTTTTAGAAATCACTTTATTGATACTGCACTGTTTTTATTTCTGCAGGGATGTCCTACAGTACTGTGAGTTTGAGTGGAAATCAATCGCATTATTTGGTTTACTTTTATTATGGAAATTAGCAAAGAGTCTGATATATAAAATAATTGAAGCCATTAATTTTGCTGTTTTTACAATGTTTTAATTTTTACCTTGAGTCTATGGCCGAACATATAGGACCAGCTTTTTATCATTATCACCTTCTTGCAGTGTTCTTGTTGCTTTTATCACTTGTATTTGTTTCATGTTTTAAGAGTTACCAAACTATTGGTTTTGAAACTGGTAGAAATTGCTGACAGCTTCTTGAGTCTATCAGAAAAGGCTGCTGTAATTTGTTAGTGAATTGGAATTTGTCTAAAGGGAAAACACCTAAGAAAACCATTCAAAATCTTCTTATATCTGTTTGATCTGCCACTGATAACAAAAAATTGATCATCTAATATTCCATTTCTAGAAATAAACACTATATTTTCACCTTGTAGGAGACATATCTGCCCTATATAATACGCAGTAAGTTAAAGTTACTGCTCAACGGGGAAAATGACCAGACTTTGCTAACTTTTATTGATGAGGCAATGAAGACAGAACAGAAAAAAGCCATTATAGAAATGCATTACAGCCAAGAGCTTAGTCTCCTTTACATCCTGCAAGATGATTTTGACAGAGCCTACTATTACATTAGCAGTGGCATGCAGATCTTCATGCAGGTAACAATCTCTGCTATGTCTGATATTCTTTTTCTATATAAACTCATGGAACAATTAAACTACTGTTACTGTAACTGCTGCTAGATTTTACTCTCAAGAGAAACACTTTCCCAAATACAGTGAAATCTAGGTGCTTTCCAATCACATGACAAAACTTCCTTTGAATTCACTGCTTGCAATGATGAGAGTTGAGCCAGCCAGTTGAGTGCATCCTCCTGTTTTAATTTGTTTTATTTTGCTGATTTCACCTATTAGAAATCTTTCAGAGTAATTGTTTTTGCAGATTAGTAGCAATTTTATTTCATTCATCTTTTCAAAAGCCTCTTGTCCCCAGAACAAACTTGAAAAGAGAGTATTACATTGAGAGGTTACAAGTGCCATCCATCGCCAAGTTTTGATTAGACTGTAGGATGTTCCTAATACCTAGGATATGAATTGCAGCTAGAGTAGGCCTCTATGCTTGTCTAAAGCAGAGTTGTTCTCAGATTACAGGTTATTAAATTACTTGTAAAAGGTTGGGTTGTAGAGCATAATATATAGGAACATCAGATAAATAGTTTGCAGAGCACAGAACAGACCCATGTTATAAATTCTGTATATGAAATCTTACACACTCTCCCTTTCTTTTCAGAGCTATTCCAGCATTGATACTTTGTTATATCAAAGTCGAATGACCAAACTGCAGTCTCTACAAGCTTTGACAGAAATACAGGATTTCATAAATTTTATGACCAGGAGAAGTAAATATATTTTTTTTCTTAAGTGTTTTTTCTTTCATTGTGTTAAATAATCATGGTTTCCTGAACTTTGAATTTCTGTTTCCACACTTAGAGGACTGAACTCCTGTTTGAAGGAGCGTAGGTCTGGAATTACTCCTTACTGTCATCTTGACAGTGTAAGAACTATTGCAGTTGGGTAAGATAGGCTTGAAGATAATTTTGTGTTCTGTTGCAAAGTTTTATTAGCCTAGCTATTCTGATAAGAGTTAAGTATCTCTTTCAAAAGTGTAAGTCATAGTTTTAAACTAAGATTTCTGTTGGGGTCACTTTTGGTAGCAATTAGTGGTTAGCAGAGATAAAAGATGGATGTGGTATATAATTTATAGCTACTGAGAGACATGGAATAAAAATTTTTGCACGTAAACCAAATTATATATTAAATTCAGTTAACACTTGCACTATATTCCAGCACATTCCTTTATGGAAAGGTACCTACCCAGTGGTGATTCACAGTGACAATTGACACTCATGTCCTTATGAAATTTCCTGTGCTTCAGCAATAAACAAAAGCAATATGATCACCAACTAGTGTCTTTAATGCAAGCCCAAAAATGCAAGTGGGTTGTTTTATTGCAGTTTTGTGATTTGAATGTTAGACTATGTTTGGTTTTGGTCTTTTTTCACATTGTTTGGATTTAGAGGCACTTAAAATATTCTGAATTGATTTTTAGGTAACTTAGCTTCACAGGCTTCCCTTAAGAGACTTCTCAGAATTTGGACAAGCAGATATCCAGATGCTAAAATGGATCCTATGAACATCTGGGATGATATCATTACAAATCGGTAAAATTACTTTCTTGAGTTAGCTTTAGTTCTGTCTGACTGTTGGGTTCTGAGAGGTGCTTTTCCTCATGCTGCTTGTTTTCTTATGGAGGGGTTGTTGATCTAGTGTATGACTTTTATTTTTAGCCTTTGTAATAGCTTTGTCAGTATTTTTTGTTTGACTAACTTGTAGTGAGAAGCAAAAGGAGACTGAGAAGTAGACAGGGAATAAACTGCATTTTGATACAGAAACAACTGTTAGTTTAGGCATTTTCTGGCATCAGTGACTATATGCACTGTGCAAGCTAGCCCACTTCAGCAGCCCTTAAACACATCCACTTCTAATTGAGTATATCGGCTGCATTGAGCACATTGAAACACCACCCAAAAGGCCAGTCCGTTACAATTAAAAAATATTTACCTACTTTGTAGGCAGGTCCAAAGTTAGGGAGTGTACAAAATAAGCCCTGCCCTGTGACTATCAGTGCTTCACGTGTTTATAGGGAAGTTAATGACCAGTGCTGTAATTAGAGACTGCTGCTGTGTGACTTGCTAGAAAGAAGAAAGGCTCTCTGGAGACTCCTTTGGATTAGTGCCAAAGAAACTGGAATGCTTTTTTGAATTTGAAAGTTTTCTGTCCTCCTTGTGGTACCTATCTTTCTCCAAATCCATTCTTCCTGTGAAAATCTAGATTCTTTTTCCTTTCCTGGGGGACAACTTCTTCAACAGCTCTGCTGATAACCATTGTGCTCTGTAATTTATTTTATTATCCCTGGGTGTCAGGAAAGCATAGCTACAGAAGAGCTTATTGCAAGTAAATATTAGGCAGAATACATGGTGTGGCTTACTCCTTTACAAAGTCTCAAAACGTTTATGACTCAAAGGGTTGTCAATGTCTTGAACATTTTTATATGCTTTAAAAAAAATATCTTTATTGCATCTTAAATTAGTGATGAAGGGTATACCTTTATTTGGCACCAAACCCGACTCCAGACTGCAATGTAGACTCCCCTGCATTGAATAACAGTCTATGTAATGAGAGATACTATTAAATTAGACAGGATTAGTTGCAGAATGAAAAGGATTTAGCATTGATTAATGGCAGTTCCCTTTCAAATGTTGAGCATGGTCACTGATCTTTTCTGCAACACAAATTTCAATATTTACATGTGTTGGCGTGATACACATTTGAATTGCAGGTTGTCGTAAAATACAGCCTGACACACTATATAAATGAGACTTCTGTTTGCTTTTCTATCAAGTTGGAATGTAGTTTATGGCTTGGTGAACTTAGAGGTTGTAGCTATGATTAAAAAAAAAAAAAAAATCCCACTGTACTATGGACATTTTCTAATACTTAATCTCACCAATTCAAGATCCTAGAATACTCTCAGGGTCAACCTGTCCCCAGCTATGACTTTCCAGACTGTGGGGACTATGTTCAGCCCTTGCTAAGGTGATCGCTCGAGCTTGCCATTTTTTCTTAGCTTTGTTTACTATTGGGCAGATCAGCGCTTTTGAACGTTTGTTCCCTTGGATGCGTACCGGAGTGATTTGTGCTCCTCTTGTCTTTGTGCAGGTGTTTCTTTCTTGACAAACTGCAGGAGAAACTTCTCTGTGATCAGGCAAATGATAGTATGGACATAGATGAAGAGTACGGTGCTGGTGACCAAATGGAAGTGGATCAACGGGATGAAGACATTTACTCAATGATTAAAAGCTGCAAATTTAACATGAAAATGAAGATGATAGAAAGTGCCAGGAAACAGGTGACTGTACTGTCTGATAGCTTCCAATTTTGTGAGAAAATACATAGAAACTGCAGCTGGAAAAGCCTTAGATCATCTTGGGCAGAAATCTGCAGTTAGTGACCAGTGTTTATTTTAAGTACTGTAATAACCAAATATAATGTTAGGGCTGTGTTGACTATACACTCTTAAAGGAGTAAATGAAAAATAAGATTTCCTTTAATGTTACTTGTATGAAACTTTTCATCAAAACACAAACATAAGTGATTTGTTTAATGGTATTACAAACCAAGTTACATTCCCCATATGTGTTTGTACTGCAGAACAGTTCATGCCTGGTTTGTCATGCAGATATAATTATTTTAATTTCCTGAGTTTGTCAGACCTCTGTTCTTCTCTTTTTCTTTTCACATTTCTCCATTAGTGCAAATCTGGTTTTGAATATGAGACCTGACAAGCAGTGGACCTCTCTTTCTTCATCTGACAGCTTTACTTGTATTACCTAAATCTTCTCATACCTTAATATGTTTGCAGAAAGGTTGTATTTCCTCTTCAGATATATTAGCTGAAAATTCTGTCTTAAATCTGAATACAGAGCAGCTTCTCAGTTGCCAAGAAGCTTCTGAAAGACCTACGCAAAGAAGCCAAAACAAGGGAAGACTGGCTGGTGAGGTGGAATTACGCCTATTGCCACTTTACACATAGTTGCAGCCGGAACCAGAGTTGTCCTGAACGCATGCTCTCCGTGTTAAAAACCATCTCCCTGCTTGGTAACAGCCTTCTCTTTGCTTCACTTTGTTTATTATACAAAGCTGCTTTGTTGTCAAATTACCAACTTTATTTTTGAATTCCAACAGAAGATACCAAATCTGACTATCTCAGCAAGAACATAACGGCCTTCCGGAACAAGAATCTTCTTCTGGGTACTACATACCGCATCATGGCCAATGCTCTTAGTCAGGATCCAAGATGCCTTGAGCAAATCGAGGAAGAAAAAGCTGGAAAAATATCAGTACTATCAGGAGAAAGTCTTCATAGTCCTGAAAAGGTAAATGAGAGGGGAAAAAGCTTTTAAGTATTTCAGTATTGTAATCACTACTTCAATACACAGTGATGGATATGGATAGGTACAGGGAATACAAAACCCATCTGCTATTAGCAGTGATTTGTCCAGAAACACCAGCTAGGGGAAGAAAAAAACCAAAATCTGCTGTGGTTGCTGTTTTGTCTGGTTTTTGCTCTCCTGAATTTCTGCATCACTGTAGCCTTTTTAATTGGGAAAGTATTCTTGTGTTTCTGTCTTGCTGCATTTTGTGTGGAGGCGAAAGACATAGTCATAGCACCTGCATGCACAGTGGCAAGACAAGGCTTAGAAATGTGATCCTCGAAGAATTTTCCTTATTTCAGCTGGGCATTTCTGAGCTTCTTGCTGTCAGACTATCCTGTTTCATAGAGAGATCTTTATAATACTCATAATGATACTGATACAGTTATTTTATCTAAATAATTTTAGTGATAGAGAGGAGAGTGTTTTTTAAGCCAGAATATATGCAGGTCATCTTTGCCTTTTTTGGGGAGGCACACATTTGAAGAATACTGTGACAGACTGTGCTATGCCTGAAATCATGTATGTTGTCAGTTGTCTCAGATGCTGTGGCACTGACTTCTTGTCTGTCAAATTGATTAAGAATTTGAAGTACCATTGCTGACGTATTTCTATTAATTCATAGAGCCACCATGAAGATCCTTAGATATGAACCATATCAGTATAAAACAGCAAAAAAATGTTCTTAATTTGTGTTTTTATGGTTGTTAAAGAAAAGCAGATAGAGATTCCTGCAAAAAAGATTTTAAATTTTCATCTGTGTAGAGACTTGAGCAAAAGATTAAGCTGAATTTATTAGCTAATTATTAAGAGCATTCTTCTTAAGGAAATCTAAAGCATGAGCATAAAAGCTCTTCTGTGTCAGATGAGTCAGATCAGGATAACAGATATTTCTGTAAGATTAAGGAGCTTAGCCTTCCTTGTTTTAGTTTCTTATTAAACAGTGCTCTGACCCTGGTAGTTTCCCTCTACCTACCTGAAATTCAAACTATTTCATTTCAGTTACAGCATTTTTCAGTTGTTCCAACTTGTTCTACAACAGTTTTGTATTTTGTTTAATAACTACAATAGCTACAGTGTCTGAGCTTGGTAAGCTTGTTGGCAATATGAGAGTAATGTACTTGATTTATAGACATTCAGTTGTAAAGGATCTTGTCAAGTCCTTCATTGTATGAACTGCATTAGAAACGTATGATCGATTTGACTATGTTTGGGAATAGGGAAGAAGACATCAGATTTGAAATAGATTGATGCACCCTTTTTTTAACACATGCTCCAAGTATAGCTGTTATGCAGACATTGCAGATATGTCTCAGTAGGAAAAAATAGCATTTTTAATTGTGTTTTCTGTTAACTGTTTGCAGAAACTCTCTGCAATTAACTTCTTTGCAGTTAGAAAAAATTCACGTAGTGTTTACAGAGACTAATTTATGTTAAAAGTGTGTTTTCTATTTGAAAATTGTGGAAATTAAAATTATGGAAATTACTGCTAGAAATAACATCCCAATTTTTTTTCTTTTGTATCAGCTGCTTAGAACATCTGATACAGTTAAAGTTCTGTCTACTCCAGACTTGCAACCAAGCTCCAGTTTCAAAAAGAATTGTTGAATGTTACTTGCTAATGTGTCTCTTTTAATCATATGGTTGCATTTTAGGTATTGGCAGGTCTGAACAAGAAGGCTTTTCAGTGTTACAGCAGTGCCGCAAGGAAGTCCGAAGAGGAGGTGCAGTCCCACTCCACAGGACATGTAGATGTGATGGGAGTTATCGATGCGTATATGACTTTGGTCGGTTTCTGTGACCAGCATCTACGTAGGGAAGAAGAAGGCTTGCTTGGTTAGTCAGGATTTCTCCTAAGCATGCGAGGTGGATTTATCTGTGATAAGTGAGCTTTTGTGATACCCAGGATATCTCCCCGAGTAATACAACTTGAATTTAAATAGAACAGTTTGTCCTCCAGTTCAAGAGTATTTATATGGCTTTCTTTCCCTCCACTATTACTGCTAGCTTTGGTACTAGTGAATCACTCATAGTCTCCCTCTCACTTGTGAGATATATATCATATCCAACAGATGCTTCCCTTGTTCCTTCCCAGACCACAGCAGTGCTGTGTTTAAAGCAGGCAAGATACCAGCAGTGATGCAGCTTCCTGATAAAGCTAATCCTTACAGTCCCCAAGTGCATGTATTGCTGATGTCTGCAGTTCAAACAGATGGGAAGGAGAACAAAGTGAAAATACAAAATACATGAGGAAAAAAACACTGAATTGTAAGGATGAATGTTCCAGATGATCAAAGACATGGAACAAGTGGTGGTGTTTCTGATAATTCTTGTTTAATGTCTCTTGGCAGAAATTAACACTGCAGATCTACAGCTATTCCCAGCTATTGTGGTGGAGAAAATGATAAAAGCTTTAAAACTAAACTCCAAAGAAGCCAGGTTGAGATTTCCTAGACTGCTGCAAATAATTGAAAGATATCCAGCAGAGACGTTGGGTCTAGTGACACGAGAGGTTAGTTGCTTCCATTTTCCTGGCAGCAAATGTTGCTATAAATCAAATTTAAAAGGTAGGGGTGGAGGTTGGATGGACGGAGAGGTTAGACTGGTAAATTTTGCTTCAGGTAAATCAGATATATTTTATCCCTTCATTGTTCCCTGTCTTTTCTCTAACTTGCTGACTCTAATTTATAAGGACAGAAAGTTTTTTCTTAGAAGTTTTAACTTTTTATCATTATTCTGATTCCAAATGTTGATTTGAGAGCTTCTGGAGAAAAATTACGTTGTGATTTTTCTTCCTTCTGAACAATTTAAGTGGGCCAATAAAGATGCATAGGATTAGGGTGAGGAACACCCTAGTTCTTAGTTCTGTAGTCTCTTTCCTGTATGCAGGAAGCCAGCAGCCTTTCCAGGCTCATTTCCTGCTTCTCCAACCTCTCTGTGTCCTGCTTCACTTTAGAGCTTACAACAGCTGCTTCTTCCCTTCCACAACCTGTCCCTCCATTGTGGTTCCACAGCAGGATGCAATAAGCCACACTACCTTCCCTGCTGTTGTGGGACAGATAAGCTGGGAGGTCCTCTTGACTCATGCCTGTTCCTGCCTTGGCCTGTCCACATTTTCAAGACTATTATACTAGTGTTCACAGGGTGCCAGGCCCTGTCCAAGGAAGAACTCAAGAGAGACAGAAACACAGCTTAGTTTATCTCAAGAAGCTGAGAATCTAGCAAAAATGGCTGAGGTGCTCCAGATGTGGCCACAGCGAACCTCTGATGGTTGAAACAGAACCTGACACCTGATCCATTTAATAAACCTCACCCAGAACAGAACTTCAGCAGGCATTCTTTGCCCCTCTGTGAAATAAATACTGGCAATCTGATCTTAAACTAGAAAGGTAAGAAGGGATGAGACAGGAGGAAAGGAGTCTGAGTCTGGTCTCTTGCTATCACAAGAAAATATATTGTAGCGCTCCTTTCAAAAGTAACATGGCTTTTGGAGAAAGGTGAGCATGAAGTATATTGGCAGGGGATGCTCTACTGAAATTATAATCTTTTAGCAAGCCCAAACCTCTTTAAAGTTGAAAGAAGAACAAAACTGTGGTAGGAGTTCCAGTGCTGTTTTTACTGTCTTTTTTTTTTTTTTAACTCAAAGACTTCAACCCAATGGTGTCTGAACTATCCCTTCAAATTTTTGAGTTGTTTGTATGTGGTCATCAAAAATTATTGTACTTCATCCAGACAGAAGAGCCACAAGTTTGAGTGTAAAGCTTCCTCTTGATCAACAAACTGCAGATCTTTATAAAGGAAAATCTATTAAGCAGCAGTAGTTAGTGCTGGTGGTAGAAGTAGTAATAATAATTATGAAATCTGCTTTATTGGGGGATGTTTTGTGCAACCGAGTTGACATTCTCTGTTTCCTTTTCATGTGTTTCTGTCTGCCAGGGTGGGCCACAGAGCAGTGTTGTTTGCATTTGCTGTTTGGTATTTTTGAGGAGGACCAAAGCTGAAAGCCGTGTCTGTGTTTTGCAGCTTCCTTCAGTGCCCTGTTGGCAGTTCATTGGTTGGATCAGCCAGATGATGGCACTACTTGACAAGGATGAAGCAGTAGCTGTGCAACATACTGTTGAAGAGATCGCAAATACCTATCCTCAGGCAATCATCTACCCTTTCATGATCAGCAGTGAAAGTTACTGTTTCAAAGACACCGCAACAGGTTGTAAGAACAAGGAGTTTGTAGAAAGGTGAATTTGCAATCAGAGTAGCTCTTTTGTATGTTTTATTTATTCAGGGGTGGAGAGATTTACTTATTTATTCTAAAAAACCTTTTCTTTAGTGGGCATGAGAAACATTAGGGAGTAGTCCCATGCGCACTGCGTTCTCATTTAAAGGCACAGAGAAAACTGATACATAAGCTCTCTTGGTATTAGACATACTCAGGGTGGTGACCTGAATACTTTCTGAAGTCTTGAGTACTTATAGTCCCCAGGCTCTGGAAAGTTAGAATTTTTTCAAAGAAAAACAAAAAGACCACAGAGAGGCAAACCCTTTTTCCTGGTGATTCTGTGGTAGTCAGAGTTTCTTTTTCCTTTTCCTACTTTGCTGAGGCTGGAGGGAAATCCAGTGCATTGATTAGGCTGTTATTGTAGTAGACTTCACAGCAGTGAGAGTTAGTACCCATCAAAGATGAAGATGAAGCTAGCTTGGACATTGAGAGTCATTGTACTACCAAGGAAGAGCAGAGATGCTTAAATATAAGAGATGATCCTACCAGACTTCAGAGAGGACAAGTGATACACGTTATCTTTTGGGGAATGACAGCTCTTTGTTGTCTTCTTCTCTGCTTACTCAGTGTGCAGCATTTACCTTCCTCTACAAGCATCTGTTGCCCATTTTGTCATGCAATAAAACCTGAGTTAATTCCCAGGCAAAAGTCAACTTTTTATCACACAGTGATGTAGAACCACTAATACAATTTTAGATGTCCTTTTGTCTTTTTTTTTTTTTTTTTTTTTTTCAAATCTCTGATACATTTGCTGAATTTCTTCACTTAAAATAAGAAAATAAAGTCTTGTACTTCACACACTGTTGTCCTCCAATAACTGCTGTGGCAGAATGTATAGTCTGGTTAATGCCCGTTTCTGTTTCAAGTATGCTTTATCCTCCCCCACCAAGCTCCTGTTTTCATAGGGGGACACTTAATTAAAACCTGGGAGCCATTTGTCAAGGACAGTCATGCAGCCCATGAGACAATTCTGAAGAAGTTCTCCTACCTACCTCCAGATTATTTTGCCAGATTCTTGAATATAGCAGACAGTCTGGATCATTGCTTATCTGCAGGCTAGGTGGTGATGGTAGTTCCTGTTGCGTTGTGTAATGCACTTTTTTCCTCTTAAAGGATCAAGAATAAGTTGGACAGAGGAGGAGTAGTTCAAGATTTTGTTTGCTCCCTGGAACAACTCTCTAATCCCGTAATGCTTTTTAAGGTAAAGTGTATTTTTTTATTCTCCCCCCATTCCCCTTCATTCCTCACCTTCTTTTTAGGAGAGAGCGCACTGGGTGGAGCCTGCTGCAGTTCAGTTGACACCACAGCATCAGGAAGCAGTTCAACCCAGAATCAACTGTTGATGTTGTCGGAGTGCTGTCAGCAGCTTTCACTGGCCACAGTCTCCCTCCCTTGTGCCAGCTGGCTGTTTTGCCCCAGCCCTTTTCAGCTTTCTCCTTCAGGATCTCTGCCCTGCCCTATGCTCAATCTTCCTTAACCGTTCTGAAGTGGTTACAGAATTATCATTTGTGGCAATCTCTGTAATTTCTGACTACTTGTGTTCTTAATGCCCTTTCCCTGCTCTCTGCTAGGCTCCCCTGTCTACATTCTGACCCTGTTGTCCAAAGGATTATTGTCTTTTGTTTGATACCATTCCTGGCCCCACAAATACTTTATTAGCTTGCAATAAAGACTATGGTAGTAAATGTAATTATCTTAATAAAGTAGAAACATTTTATCAAGAGAAATATTTCCATAGCCTTTTGATTGCTCTTTTGGTTGTCAAAAGACAAATTAATTGACTATTAGTAAATATAGTAACGCAAATGCAATCTGAGCAGATTACCAAAGAGTAAGGGTCAGTAAACTTTTTCTCAGTACTCACCTGTTTCCTTCTGTTTGCAGGATTGGGTTGAAGATGTCAGAAATGAGTTGGTAAAAGCTCAGAGGAATAAAAATAAGCTTAAGGAAATGTATGAAGGAATGTACAAGAATTTGGGAAATTTAGAGGCTCCTGGCCTTGGATTGCTGAGGAAAAGGTTTATTCAGGTATGTGTGATTACTGAGTAGCGTTGGCATTGTGTGCTTTTCTAGAAGGCACTACAAAGTAAAAGGGGGGACCAGATCACAGCTTTTACAGAAGCTGCAGGACTTGACGAGACAAGAGATCGTCAGGAGTACAGAACTGGGATTTCCGTGCTAGAAGTTATGGACTTACTGTAGTTCAACTTCTACTTCTGACTCCCCTGCAGGGCTAAATGTTCCCTCTTACCCAGCTTCTGCCTCCCCTTTCCTGCATGCTGGCAGGTTCTCGGGGCATGGGCCTCTCTGATCATCTGTGAACCTGAACAGGAATCTGGCCTTGTTTTTTATCCTGCTGCCAAGGATGTATGAGCACTTTAGGGTGTTTTGCTATATTACGCTACTCTAATTTGCTGCTGATACTAAGTTATGTAGGGTAGGTTATTCAGAAGAGTTACAACTATGAAGAATTACAGAAAGGAATTTATAAAACTGATCTAAAATAGTGGAAGTCATGTAGAAAAATGAAGTTATGCATGTGGGGGGGGAAAAAAATCCAGATTTGACATATAAATTCTTTGGGTTTGAGCTGGCTGCTGCAATTCAAGAACAAAATATTGATTTGAGATAGTTCTGTGAAAACATCAGCTGTGAATACTCAAAAGCAGACAAGAAAGAAAAGCAGCTTTTAGTCATTATTAAGAATAGAGAACAAAACATGGATTTATACGTTGACATAGCAGCCTTCTCTGACTCTTGCTTCTTGAACACTGTAGTCTTCATCTGCAGTTCTCAACATAGATATAATGAAACCAGAGAAGGTTCAGAGCAGCAAGAATAACCAGAGGTACAGAGTAAGCTT
The DNA here is from genome assembly GCF_000700745.2 of Antrostomus carolinensis. Lineage (NCBI taxonomy): Eukaryota > Metazoa > Chordata > Aves > Caprimulgiformes > Caprimulgidae > Antrostomus > Antrostomus carolinensis. Next base: position 72,756 of record NW_010313320.1, read on the forward strand.
TGTACAAGGAACAACTTTAGCATTCCTCCAGTTAGAAAAGACACAATGAGGACAGATAAAATAGGGCTCTCGACATCAGGAGTGTAAACAGGGAGTAAATATTCTGTGGAAATGGAAGGTTGGAAACAAACAGGGAGAAGTGTTTCCTCACTCAGTACGCGCTTAAGTGCTGAACTCCTGCTGCAGGGTATTATGGATGCTTTCATGGTTCAAATAGCAAGTAGACAATAGCATGGAGGGGGAAAATGCTTTGAGAGCTTTTATATACAAATGCACACTTCTCAATCTAGAAATCCCGGAGCTGTGAATTGCTGGAGGCCAGGAGAGCGATGCTCCTGTAGAAGCATGGCTAGATGCTTGTGCTGTATGCGCATAGCCCTGTGGCCAGGGTGAGGTGGATCCAGGTCTCTGCCACATGGCAGTTCTTATGTCACATTAGCATTAGATAAACTTAGCCCTAGGGTATCTCTGGGGAGATTCCTTCCCCATGAGCAGGGAAGGTGGAGGATATGAGTGAGGTGGGGTGGGGAGGAGGTGAGGTGATACAGCAGCAGAAGGGGCAGTTAGGAATTTAGGGGCGTACTAGCTGCAAGATAAGCTGAGTCTCTGATGATGACTTTAAACTTAAAGAGTGAGGGGATAAGAATTTGCAGGATGTGCTGCTGTCGGGGTGAGGGTATGGGTAGAAGGAGGGGAGCAGCCGTAGGTTGAGCCATACAGGGTACAACTGCAGCAAGGGACCTAGCAGGCACAAGGGTGAAGGCAGTCTGCGTTTGGTTACTGGGAAGGTTGGTGTGCACTTTGGCCCACTTAAACAACAACAACAACAAAAAAGGCTCTTTAAAAAAGCTGAAACATCTGCAGTAGTAGAGGATACTGCAAGTAGTACTGATAGATTTTTAATTGTTACTGAATTAACAGAGCAGGGAGAGAAGAGCGAGGGAGATGCTGGAAGAGGGGTGGCGGGGTTGTTCCCCTGTGTTGAAGGGAAGAGGGAGAGCAGTATTTCTTTCACATGCTAGCAGCTGCAGGAGAAGAGGGTCAGGGTGGTGCTGCACAGACTCCGAGTTCTCTGCCTTCATGATGCAGTATTAATGAAGAAACAAAGTGTGCTGTAAGGATAACACTATGGTTTCTAGTGTCCTTACTGGAAAAAAAAAAAAAAAATTGTATCTTTTGGTTGACACATAAAACTTCACTAATATGTGGAGTGCTTCAGGCCTGTAATCGTCATATGTATCATTTCTGAACAATTTCAATTGTAACTTAATAAGAATCTTGCATTTATTTTTCACATATAATTCCAATAATGCATCAATTAAACACTGTTGATGGATTGTATTAATAAAATACAGTGTTAAGGCTATTAAATATTTGCTGCCTTGAATTTTAAAAGAAGCCAAAGAGCAGAGCAGAGAAAGCAAGCAGATGACCATCTGGAAATAGATTTAAAGAGATAAAAATGTTAACTGTAGCAGTCTCTTCTTCAGAAGGATAATATTTTCTGTATTTTCATTTACTTCAGTAAAATAGCTGTGTCCTTCATAGCTTGGGAGAAAAATGATTCGGCGTTGAAAAAACAAGGGAGCTTACGTATCTTTCCAAGCCGTTAATACCAGTGAGGTCCAAGAGGGGACATCTGGTTTTCTAGAACCTTGAATTATGAACACAAGAAGTCAGCTCAGTTAACTACTTGCAGATAATACTTACTTTGTTTATTAAATGGATCAGTATGAAATGTCTTTGCACTTTCCTTTGTCAGGATATTCAAAATACTTTTAAAATATGGTTTTATACATTTTGCATCCAATATTATCTCAAAACAAATCACAAATAATAAATGTGATAATAAATAAAAATTTAAATTGATTTTTTTTTACATGACAAAAAACTTTTACTAGACGAAGCTTTATGACATGCAGTATGTATACATACAATATATCTTTTGATTAGCAAAAAAGTTATATATGAAATCAGTGAGGCTGTATTTGCTTGCTATGTAGTATGGTTGCTGTTGTTTAAAAAAAATTTTAAAATTAAAAAAAACAAAACAAAACCAAACAAACCAACAACCAACCACACAAAAGGAGGGGAAAAAAAAAAAAAACAACCAAACCAAAATTCAACAAAAACCCCACACCTTCCATAAAGCACACAGTATTTATATTCAAGGGGGGGAAAAGATTAACTAATTTATCCATCTGTAATTTTTTTTACCATTTGTAAATCGAACAGTTGAGGGTTTTCTGGGTTTTGTTGCAGTTTGAAAGTGTGACAACATCTAAAGACTGAGGCATCAATTAAAAGTTCTGATAATAATCCTATATTTAGATTCATGATGAAATTTGTATTTGTTGGATAGGCACAATATTTGTATTTTATATTAATATTTCACTAGCTGATCTTAAATTCTTGTAAGCGAATGAGGTACACATGTTAAGTTTAATGAGCAGCATTATTGATACGCTCACCCAGAATTCAACCGCTGCTGGAGGAGATGAAAAGGGGTAAGCTTCTGGTTTTGACATGGCAAAAAGGTTTATGATGTAATTGTGCAAATCTTTGATATCCCTGGAATGGTAAAGTGTAGATATTTCTGCTGATAATAGCTGGTGGGTCTACCAAACAGGCAGTGAAAAAGTTCTGACAGACTAGAAATAATGGAGAGAAAAAAAGAACTGGAGTGGAAGGACAATTGGTATATTTTAGGAGCTCCGATGAAGCTGTGTGTATAGATAGGAAGGTACCGTTTTGATGTTCTTCAGTAGTTCCTAGCACTGTGTTAACAGGATTCCTTTTCTACAAATGAACCTCAGGCTTTTGGGAAGGACTTTGACCATCATTTTGGAAAAGGTGGTTCAGAACTGTTGGATATGAAGGCTAGTGACTTTGATGCTATTGCAACTTCTCTCCTCTCGAAAATGAACAAAAACCACCACAAAGAACCTGGAAACCTGAAAGAATGTTCACCATGGATGAGTGAATTTAAAGCTGAGTTCTTGAGGAATGAACTAGAAGTTCCTGGTAAGTTCCCTTTCAGTGTCAGTGGTGACCTGTCCATTAGAAGAAATTTGCTACTCTTGAGTTCTACTTCTTATGTTGGCTATATGGCCCTTCTTTCTGGCCTTACGTAGAAGTAGATTTCATCTGAAATAACTGTTCATTCGCCATGTCTTAAATCTGTTCTAAAGCTGTAGTCCTGATTTTTTAAATTGTATCTAAAATTTTTATCTCTTACCTAAGAACTTAGTATTTTTTTAAGGGCCTGACTGCAGGAAATCAAAGCTAATATATGTTTAAATTTAGTTAAAAAAGGGTGTGTCCTCTGAAACTACTAAGAGCTGCAATTCTAACAGCTGAACAAGAAGAGAATATTAGAAATTCACAGATAAAATCATGTGATCTCTATGATGGATTTTTACGCATTTTAAAATATTTTCTTCATAGTTATCGTTCTACCAATTTGATAAAAGATTTGGAAGTGTGTTCTGTTCTTAAACAAACTGTAAAATGAAACAAAATCAATGTATTTAACTTTTTTGTTTGTTTTTTTTCCCCACCCCCCCACTGCCACTTCAGGTCAGTATGATGGAAAAGGGAAACCGCTGCCAGAGTACCACGCAAAAATCTCTGGATTTGATGAACGGGTATGTTCATAAGTTTTAGTCAAAGTCCTGTGTGGTGTAAATTTGTGTCCATATTCCATCTGAAGAATTTGACAGTAGCAAGGTTGTTGCTTGTGTACACCTCTTGCAGCACATAAAGGAAAGTTTGCAAGTAGGCATTTGTTTTTCTAGTAGTAATTGAGCAACTTGATTATGCCATCTAGGAATGACAGACACACTTAATTTCAGTGATTCTGTAAGACAAAGTTTTCTATCGCAAATATTTTGCTTTTTCCTGTCTTTTTCCAAGATAAGTGTGATGGAATCATTGAGGAAGCCAAAACGTATAACAATCCGAGGCAGTGATGAGCAGGAGTATCCTTTTCTTGTCAAAGGTGGCGAAGACCTGCGACAGGACCAACGCATTGAGCAGCTGTTTGATGTCATGAACATTATCCTTTCACAAGATGCTACGTGTAGCCAAAGGAATATGCAGTTAAAAACTTACCAGGTCATCCCCATGACAACAAGGTAGGCATTTATCTTGAAGGGACAGAAATCCTTATGTCAGCATCTGTTACTGTTGGGACATTTGAAAGTGAGATTTCTGTGAGCCATTCTGGTTCAGTGTTTTGTGTCTTCACTTATTTTTTTTTTCTTTTCCTTTTAAACAACATTGAAATTGTTTTGTCTGGAAACTTTTTCAGAGTATGTTTAAATTGGTAGCTTTTAACCTTCTTTTATCAGGTGCTAGAATGTGTTGCGTCTTATTTGTGGTGCTCCTCTAAAGTTTAACTCTGATCTACTTGTTCACACCTCTGACTTCTTTTGTTCCAGACTGGGACTCATCAAGTGGCTCGAAAATACTTGTACTTTAAAAGAATTCCTTAAGAATAGCATGTCTGAAGAGGAAGACATCAGCTATAACAGGTGATGCTTAGTTTAGCTGTCTAATCCACTAGTAATGGGTTTTTTGATGCTGACTATCTTGTGGCAGCATTTTTTTATTATTATTTTTTTAAAGAATGAAATAAAAGCACCTATAAGCAAGGAGGCAGTTTGTACTTCCTGACCCAAATTAGTAATTGGCAACTGTTTGTTTAATGAGTACCATTGTACCTGGAATATCCTCCACCCAGCTTGTTTAAACAAGAGGCTTATAATCATGTGTGACGTCATTATCATCACCATTTCCTTATCAGCAGATTGATTTTTACAAGCAAAGGATTTTGATCTCTTGATTTGATCAGGCAGGAAATGGACATAGGTCAGCGAGGGGGAGGCGGGGAGAGGAGGGGAGGGGAGCGGAGCAGAGCAGAGATGGAGCTAT
>NW_010313320.1:77707-90884 GCF_000700745.2 Antrostomus carolinensis
CAGCAGTGAGTCAGTGACAGGGAAATTGGCAGCAGATGCACAAAACACAACTATAAAAGAAAGCTTGCTCTGACTTCATACAAATACTGGGTTTGAATAAATTAGCTTGCTTTCTTTTGATTGTATTTGGAGAATGGATATTTATAAAATTGATTTAATTCTAGCATTTCAGCCTGTTTCTATCCTGGAATTTAAAAATGTGGTTTTATTTACCAGCGTTGTTCTTAGTACATAATCTCTGTTTGGGTTTGTCAAAGTGTTGTTATCACCATTTATTTTTACTCTTGTTTATGGGGCAGGTTGGAGGAACCTCCAGTGTGGAGGTTGCACTCCAAAGAGTCTTTATTTCTACAGTTATTTGATTTGTGAGCAGTTCTGGAACTGCTACAGTTCCTGGATTACTGCTGTCTGGTTCACTTTTGTCAGCAGCAGCAGTACTATGTTGTTCTCAATTTACTGACTGGGAAAGTGGAGGAGGACTCGCATGGAACCACCTTGTGAGGGGAGAAAATTTCTAATATATTAAATTAGAAGAATCAGTAGAAGATCAGTGTCTTTCTAAAAACAGTTAAGGATTTATCCCAAAAAATAGCTTTATTTTATTGTTGTATATAGACTTTAAATATTTTCCCATATATTCTTCAATCAAGTCAATTAAGACACTTTATATTGAGCTATGATTGAGTGACAGCACTCACAAAGGAAAATTCTGATGAAATCCTTATTTTGGTTGGAGTGAGCGAAATAACTTTCTGAAGTTTTGTAATCCTTCATCCCAAAGTGATGGGCTACGCAGTCTATAAATTATATATGCTTCTTAAATGGAAAGGATCTCTATATTGGAACAGGGTTTGGAAGGAAGAGGGAAGGCGAGCGCTCTACTAAGTTGCTGCCTCTCTGGAATAGAAGTTTTGTGTCTAGCACAGTAGTGTATTTGGTTAAGAAGGGAGGAAAATATCAAATTATTCTATAAGCAATGCAACTAATGAAGACTGGCTTCTTGGGGATTAATACCTTAACTCCTCTAAGGCCCCATTCCTCCCCTGCTGTACACACTGAGGAGAGGTGTGTGTACACACCTACACACCGTTAGGTCTGCCTTCCTGTGTTCCCTACCTGTTTGGGTGGACAAATGGCAGCCTGTGCTGTGGTAGGGTACATAATGCCTCTCAAATGGATACAAGACTATGTTAAAAGTATCTTTCCGTCCCTGGAGAAATTATTTTGGGTCTTTCTTCTCAAGGCAGCATCTCATTTTCACAGTACCTATTGGCTAATTAACACCTCTGAGATGTCTAATCTTCTGTCAAATATGACTGAAGTGTACTCAGAGCTGGGGGGAAGGAGATGAATGAATCAGCACATGCACTGACAGTTTAAACTTAATTTTAGCCTTGCTATGGAAATGAATGTAGCTTGTAGCTTCATGATGCCTTCTGTGTGTAAAAATCTCATGGGTTATTGCAGCACAGACTCAGCCTGCAGATATTTGAGGATGGAGTGGTAAGACAGTAGAGGGAAATCATCAGTCTTTTTTTTTTTTTCTTTTTTTCCTTAGCAAAAAAGGACCTCGTGCTACCTATTCTGAGTGGCTGTCCAAGATGGGTGGGAAAGCACAAGGCATCTCTCGATACCATGTTATGTACAGGTAGGTTTTAAGAGAACTGCATGTAACATACAGAAACTAGAGTGTGCATACACACACAGTTGGAGAAATACCAGGAAAAATGTGATCTGCATTATAATATGTTGGCTAGTTATGATTTTTTGCCCATTTTACTGCTTTGTCTTACTGGACATGCTCTGCAGGAGGAGTTAGTACTGCCAAAATCCTACAAGAGCACAGGAATGCTTCCAGAAGCTTGCTCATTTCCCTAAGAAAGTGTCTAGAAGCAGATACTCCTCTTGATTTTCTAGATGTCTTGCCAATTAGGTAGGCTGCCTCGGAGCCAGAGCACCTGCTGAAGTTGGACAGAGAAAATCATTGTGATTTACTGAGAGTTTAAGAATATATGTTGATTTGGGTCCTGACTTGAGCATCCTCTCAGAGGAACCTCCATACCTCTCTAGATCTGTCACTGTCATGGGGAAAGGGAAGTTCCCAATGGAGCATTTCTCATCAGCTCATAACCTACTTAAGCAAGCTTCTTGCTTTTTGAGGGAAAACTTTGACTCATTTGTCTGACTGTCTATATATTAATATTTTTGTTCAGATCAGGAATGTGGTTTTGAGGTAAATTCCCAATCACCCCCCCTCACCTCACAGTGGCTTGCATCGCAGAACTGTCCCCAAGTGTGCAACTTGGCTCCTTTCAGATGAAACTAGACTGGAAGGAGAGCACCCAGTGCATCACCCAGTGCATTCCAGCTGCTCATGAGCATTCAGTTCACAGGACCAGATATAGGCTGGTCCAGAGCAGTCTCCCTCCCTCCCCAAATGTGTAAGGCATGGGTGTCCTCAGCACCAACTGTTTAGTTCTGTTGCCTCCCCTTGTGCTGCACTGTTTTGTTGACGCAATACAGCCTCTGCATGCTGCTGAGAGATTTGGGTCATATTTTCTCTGCTTGGTAGATACTATCCAGCCAGAAAGAGCGCAGTTGTATTACTGTATTAAAACTTAGCCCATCTTAACTTAACTTGGGGGAAACTAGACAAAACTACGTACTCTTTTGTATTAAGAAATGTGAGTTCTGGAAATAACTGCTGAAAAAAAAAGAAGGGGGGGGTATTTTTAATATCAGGTAAAACTTCTCGGGTAAACACTCTGTGTGGCTTGCTGTACTGTTTACTAGGGTAAACAAAATGTGCTAATGCAGTCATGTACACGTTTTAACTTTCAGTGTCCAGTGCACTGTTATTTCAATAGCTAACATTATTCCATCGTTAATTTGCAGAAATGCAAGCCGGACAGAAGCAGTTATGTCTTTCAAAAGCAGGGAAAGCAGTGTTCCAGAAGACCTGCTGCGGTAAGCGCGCTGGTAATGACTGCACATTGTGAAGTGAATGTTGATGTTTTATTGGCCTGCAACAAGTGACTCTGTTTTGTTAAGGCGAGCCTTTGTGAAAATGAGTACATCTCCTGAAGCCTTCCTCTCTCTGCGGTCCCATTTTGCCAGCTCTCATGCGCTGATGTGCATCAGCCATTGGATACTTGGTATTGGAGACAGACATCTGTCCAACTTCATGATTAACAAGGAGACAGGTGGCATGGTGGGAATAGACTTCGGACATGCGTTTGGCTCAGCTACGCAGGTATTTGTTTTCTAATTAATTTGTTACAGTTTTTGCGTTCAGTATGGGCAATTACACGTGTATTCTTGGTACTGAATTCAGTGCTCCTCATTTGCCAGCGTTCTGATGCAAAATAATCTTTGCACTATCACTAAATATTCATGACTAGCGCTTTGATGTCACAACTTGGTCCTGTTCTACCAAGTTGCACATTATTTTCAGTTAAGTGACAAAGAGCGTTTCAAAGCCTAAAAAGAAAAAAAAAAAAAAAGCAAAACAACAACAAAAAATATTTCTAATCCTTCTGTTCCATGATTTCTTAATTCTTGTTTTCTTTTGACTGTCCTTCCCCTTGGCTAGTTTTTGGGCGTGCCAGAGTTGATGCCTTTTCGTCTGACTCGCCAGTTTGTTAATCTGATGATGCCAGTGAAAGAGTGGGGTCTCATTTACAGTGTGATGGTGCATGCCCTAAGAGCTTATCGTGCAGATCCAGATCTCCTCATCAGCACAATGGATGTATTTGTGAAAGAGCCTTCTTTGGACTGGAAGGTGGGATTTTTTTCCTCTTTCTTTTTTCTTCCTGTGAAAATTCTTAAACTATAATAAGAATAAAATCACACAAAAAGGAAGCATTTACTGATGCTCACTCTCAGTGCTCCTTTTATCTTTCTTTGTTCTATTGAATTCTCAGAGAAACTGAACTTAAAGGATTTAAAATGACATAAATCTGTATTGATGGACAAAGAATAGCAGCACACGTCTGTGTTATCAGTGTACTGTTCCTTATCTGCATGATAATGCTAAAAACGTGGGTCTCTCTTGATCACATTATGTCACTTATGGCAGCAGCATAAATATTTTCAACTTTTTGCATTGAACCTCTTAAATTTACCTAACAGCACAGTATATATCAAACTAATCATTACAGAGAAAATATCTTGAACTAGTTGTACTTCAGTAACTCTAGTTGTAAATTAAATTTTAAGTCATAGGCAGGCCAGATGTCATCTCGCTACTTTGTCCTCCATTGCATCTGCAGTTACGAGTTACTGGCTTGACTTGCTATGATGTGGCAGCTTAAAGGTCTTTTTAAGTATATGATTTATGATAAATAGGGCAAATTTATTTTCTCTTTAGAACTTTGAACAAAGACAGCTGAAAAAAGGAGGCACGTGGATTAAGGAAATAAACACATCTGAAGTAAACTGGTACCCTTTGCAAAAAGTCAGCTATGTCAAAAGAAAGCTCACAGGTGCCAATCCAGCAACAGTCACTTGGTAAGATGCTCTTCTTTTGCTTTAAACTGCTCCACTAAGAGCTTTAGTGGTCTCCTGTGTCAGATTTTGCTTCCTTCAGATAGAATGGCAGCTAAGAAAAGTGAAGAGGCAGACAGGGCAAAATTTCAACAAACCTCCTGTCAGAATCGTTTTGGTCCACCTACAAGCTCCCTGAACCACCCTGCCAGCCAAAACACAAGATATCTCCCTGTGAGTGCTCTTGCTCCAGCTCAGGCCTCCTGAGCAGTTTTACTGTTCCTGGCAACACACACATCACCACCCTGTAAGCCTGCTTAACTTCTCACTCCTCAGACTGCTGTTCTGTATGTTTGTCTCCACAGCTTTCAGGCTAGGGGTAGTATTTCAATTGCTATGCTTCTGCTGGACAGTGGCTTGAGGTGGAACCTCAACCAGTTGTATGGGAGGCATGGAAGTAAGTTGCTTCCCAAAAAATCACGTTCAAATCTGATGGCATTCTCAGGTTATTTATGTCAGTCTAGTGAAGTCTGGCTCAAGCCAGAATGTCTTTAAAGTTCAGTTAAAGTACAATTAATCCCTTCCATCCTCTTTTAAAAAGACATTTTGGATTAATTAAAAAAAAAAAAGGCAAAGAAAGCAAGCCTGTTTTAAAAGCATACAAATACTGGAAAGTGCAGGACTTGGGAGGAGTCCCTTTTGCGGTCGAGGCTGAACTGGAAAAGGCAGCAAAATACTTCTTGCAGATGCAAATCAGCAGGGCGGGTAAGGAGATAACAGCTTGGATGTGAACTGCTGCATCCTTCTTTCAGTTAGAGACCTTTGACAAGATTGAAATATTCATGGTAGATATTCACTTGTAAAAGACACCTGAAATCACCAGTCTTCACTGGCAAAGCCTTTTACAGCTATTGAACCATCTCCACATCTTGAAAAATAAAGCTATGTGAACAGTGTTAAAATATTTTAAAATCCATCTCAGATTTTCTGCTTGTTTCTTTTAGCAAGAGTTTATTTTTGTGTTCTCAATTTTAGTGATGAACTACGCCTGGGCCATGAGAAGTCGCCTTCTTATAACGATTTTGCAGCTGTGGCTCGTGGTAACGCTGATTATAATATCAGAGCCAAAGAGCCAGAGGACGGACTTTCAGAAGAGACGCAGGTGAGATGCCTGATCGACCAAGCGACAGACCCCAACCTTCTTGGCAGAGTCTGGGAAGGATGGGAACCCTGGATGTGAGGGACTGCTCTCTAAAGCCTGGTCTGCCTGAAGGAGCATCCAGTAACATACAGCTGCAACCAGATCAGAATTTTAAGGCCAAAAAGGAAAAAGCAAAAACTCTTAACCACTTTTATCGTAATTGGTTAACTTGACTAATATGGAAACTAACTTTTTCGTATTAAAGCTGTATTCAAACAGTGATTTTTATTTTTTTTATATGGTTCTGCAACAAAGTGGCTGTATTGTCTTTGTATTAAAATCGATGCAGAAAGAACTGGAGAGGCTATAGAGCTTAGAGACTAATTTGAAAGGCACCGAGATCACTCAGCAGAAAGCACAAATTCATACCCTGTGAACTTGTAGGCATCCTTGTAGTGAAAGTCTGCTTTTGTTTACAGGGACCTTGATGACAATCAACTGAAATCATTCTCCAGACATACCTTATTTGTAATTAAAATTAGAAGATTCTCTTATTAATAGAAACAGTGAAGCACATGGTAAAATTAAAGAGAAAATAGCTTTTAGCTCTAGATAACACCTGAAGTATCTGGATGGTTATTTCATTACTGGATAATGAGAAAGCATTGTTGAGACCATGCCAGTTTTTTCCAGCAGATTGTTTTTTAACAATTGGAGGTTATGCTCTGTTATCCCTGTCCTTTAGAAGCCTACAGTAGTCCTCATATTGTCTTAATTCCAAATTGCTTGACCAAAACCAAAGGTAGCCAGTGCCGACACAGCAGAGCACTGCAAGTTTCTTGTCGTAACTGCAGCATGGCAGAGGAATGGCAACTGCACTTTGGTATTTGTTTATGCCAAAATTCTGCCAGATGTGGCTCTTCCTCTCTGGCAGACAGGTTTCAGGTGACCTCGGTGGCAAGTGCAGTGCAGCACAGACAGCAAGGGGGAAAGATAGTTCTCTTAAAATGTTACAGTTGTTTATTAGCCACAGTTCAGGAGATTGTTTCCATTGAGGCTTTTAATAATTATCGTAAAAGGTGTAATAAAAATGAGTCTTTGCCCTTTCACTGCCTACACGCTTTCCCTTCTGCTGCGGTGGCGATGGGGCAGTCCACATCTTGCTGAGGGCCACCGCTTCTGCTGGCACCAGTCTCAAATGAATCTTTCAGCTGGAGAGCAGAGGACAGTGCCTCCTGGACACAACTCCATCACAAAATCAGGATGAGGATGATTGCTCGCTGAGGCCTAATGAATAGAGAGGGAGGTTTTTTTGTTTCTAATACTTTCTCAACAATTACTATTTGTTATGTTCTTAATAAATATGCTCCATTGTTTATGTCAATAGTGTTACACATCATGAAATTCAGAATCTTTTTATCAGATTCTATTAATGTGAAATATTGTTTGGCTTATTTTTGTAGAGGAAACATCTATTTAAAAATAAACCTTTTGGATGTATACTTCATTTCAGAAGTTAATTTAGGGCACTTTAATCACAGAAAGCATCCACATTTACCCATTTATAGAGATGATAATGGACAGCAGTTTTTTCCTAAGAGTGGGTGATAGAGTCTATTTTTATATACACTTGTGTAAGACATCTTGATGCATTTTGTTCTTTTAATCTCTGGTATCAATAAAGACAGCAGCACTATGACTAAAGCTTGGTTAGGTGAGGCACTCAGATTTCATGTTGTCACTCTACAAATAAAATTAAAGCACAATAAAAAGCTACATGAAAAGGCGAGGGGACATTTGGAAATTAAGTGGCTGGTTGTACAAGGTGTTTAATTACACTTTTGGCACATACCTCAGATATTTACTAGGTACTTTGACCCGTAATGCAGAGGACAAAGTTTAGGTTTATAGTTTAACGAGGCTCTTCTTGTAGGAGTTTTGATACCTTCAGCAACAATAGACACTTGTGTGCAGCAGGCGCCCCCTTCACTGTCAGCCCCAGCTTCCTTGGCCTTTCGGACGGTGCTGGAGCAGGAGCAGGAGCACGGCCTGGGTGTTTCAGCGGAAGGCAGCTGTGGTGAGCCCTGTCCTGTGCCCTCCTCTGCCTTTAGTCCATACGAAAGGCCCTCAGGCCAGGGGTGAAAGTAACCCATGACACTTAAAATAGTTAAAAGTTCATTTTTGGCTCTTAATTAAGTGCTATAATTAGAAGCCTCAGCTACTTCAGTCCTACTAGTGATAAACATGTTTGTCAAGTTCAAGTGTCAGCTAAGGGGCAAAGCACAAAGCTGCTGGGTTTTCATGAGCAGAAACACATCCTATGCGGAGCCAGAGGAATTGTCCTCACGGAGGTTTCACTCTGCAGCTGATTGAGCCTGAAAAGAACCTCCAACACATGTGAATTGAATCGCAGCTGCTGTCCCTGATCCTGACTGAAGAGTGCTGCTCTCAGTAAAACAGTGTTAAATGGAAAGGCTGAAGCCAGCCCGGGAAGCAGCAAGGAAAGTACTGACGCAATGAAAACCTCACGTCACTGGGCTCGGTGTTTTACAGGGAGGGTTTGTTCAGCTTCCAGAAAAGAGTAAGATGATGTGTGGCTCAGAGTCAGAGACTGCTTCAGGTCTTGTGATGCAAAACAGAACTTGGTATCTATCCACAAGTACAGCAGAATATTTCCTTCTCAGATTAAATAACCAGAGTTGTACTAAATCTGAAAATTCAGTAGTTACATCTAAAAAGCTGTGTAAACTGTTACCATATACTCTCAGTAAGTTTTTCTTGGTGCATAGAATATTAATGTTTAAGCTAGTCCTTACCTTCCCTGTCAATCTTTCAATTTCCCTCTAAATAAAAATAATACTGCTACTAAACAGAGAGGAAAGCTCTGTGGCTGCAGCCTGCAGTCATCTCCTTTCTCAGCTGATAAAGGGGTTCCTGCACCCTGCTTGCTGTGCTCAGGATTTCCCCTTAGTCCTGTGTCCCCCCCTTCCCGATTTAAATGTTATTTTAAGGTGTCTGTGGCCAAGATGTGGTGCAGCACCAGCACACATTTGGACTTGGGAAGGAGCCTATGAGCTCTCCACAAGAACAATGAATTAAGCTCGTCTTCAGCTGTGGAATAAGGAGTTTCCTACAGCAATTCTGGCCTCACGCTGAAGGGTTTGGCCAGCCACTTCCTGGAGTCAGGTGAGTAAGCATCTACTTTTAGAGACACTTTTCCACAAACTTCACATTTTTCAAAATCAAGGTGTTAAAATAAGGATTTATTACAGCTGCTTTAAAATCCCTTTTCCCCCCCCCTCACAAATACTGAGGATGAGGGTCTGCCAAGTCACTTCATTAACACCGTGTGCCTCATTTGGAAATGACCTGGGTTTTAAAAATTCCATTTTTAAGCTATGCTGCTTGTAAGAAATGGCACCTATGCAGAAAAGTCACAGCCTGGCAGTCACCCACAGCACTGAACAGTGTCATTAGTCTTGTAGCAAAGCTACCAGCGAGCTGCATCTTACATTGAACCAGCAGTATCCAGAACAGGGTGTTTGGGGTTGTTTTGTTGTAAAATGTTTTGGGGAGGAGTGGCCATAATGGACATGAAATGATTTGGTTACAGTTTCCACATTATTTACAGTGGGTTTTGGTTGCTTTTTTGTTTGCTTGGTTGGTTTTTTTTCCTTTTTGAGGGGACAGGAGAGGGTGACACTCATTCTACTCGTCCATTGAGCTCCCAGTAAATTATACTGTGCAAGATTTCACTTGGTGAGGTAGAGGACATAGCTGTGAATGTGATCTCACGAGTTTTGTCCCTGCTGGAAACTCATCCAAAACCTGTATAGGGAAAAGGTTCAGAGTATCCACCGAAGAGCATGGGAGAAAACGAAGAGTGCAGGGTCTGGGGGGTTTCGTTGCGGCAGCACTTGCCCTTTTGGGATCCCGTGTATGGAAGATGTAACTCAGCAGCCACAGGTGCAGGTGAACAAATGCAGCCCAGGGCTGGCACCCCCAGAGCTCAAATGTCCTCAGGGAGTCAGAGCACAGAGCTTAAAATGGCTAAAAAGAAAAATCTTTTCATTTACCAGAAAGCTCTTCAGCCACTAAGAGTGGGGTGGCCACAGGTTGGATCAGTGCAATGACTGGACCCAGGTCTGTACAAGTCATGAGCAAAATACTGCTACAGCCGTTCAAGGCCAGGGAGAAGAGGGAGCCCTGGCAGAGGTGGGACAAAGGGGTAGAGAGGGTCTGTCCCACAGTCACTGCGCTGCCCTACGAGAGCCAATGCCAGCCTTGAGGAGATACTGTCCGTCCATAGAAGTGTGCCGGCAGGCTTTTTGACTCTCCCCAGACAACTTGCACTGCCTCATCTGCATGTCCCATTCCCCATTCAGCCCCCAAGTGTTGTTCCTGGCTTCTAGCTGTTGAATGAAACAATCATTGCACTCCTGCTTCTTCTTGGGGGGAGGAGAAAGCCAGGCACACCACTCCTCCATCTTTTCCCCCTTTTCAGCTGGCTCTTTTTCAGCAGCCAGCCAGCCTTTCCCTGTGAAACCCACTGCTGTGAGGTGTTTCTCCTGGACAAGGTATCCCTCCCACAGTCCTGTTCTACAGCTGCCTTAGCCCAGCCCATGAATCCCCCAGGAGCCAGTGTCCTGCTGCTGCTGCCTCAGCCCCATAGCACCCCAAGAGCAGAGAAGGGCTCCGTGGATTCTGCAGGATCAGCCCAGCCTTGCTGGGCTTCAGCTCCACTGCCCCAAAACGTCCTGCACCTCTGGGTGGGCTGCCAGAGGAGAGCACACAGGGAGGAAGATGGGAGGATTAAAGCCAGGGTGGAGCACTGTCCTATTTCCTCACCTTAAAGGGGTGGCCTGGCCTCCATTTGTCAGGAAAAGCCAGGAAGAGATACAGAGTGATTTAATTTCTGTCCCTGGAGGGCTCAGGGTCCTGGTGCTTCCCTGGGATTCACAGCTGGCACTCCAGAGTAATTTAAAGCTTTGTGTTTTCTCTGCAAAGGTTTCCTAGAGAAAGGTTTATTTTCCTTTCTCTCTAGGTGTAAAATGTTCCTCTTGATTTGCTTGATTTGGAGCAGGAACCTTATACGGTTTTAGAGAAAATATTCTGAAATTCAGAGGCTCACATATTTCTTACTGCTGTTTAAAACTTACTGGAGAGAAGCCATGATTTGGTGGGTGTCAGGTACTCAGCAGGATGGGTGAGGGACTCAAAGGCTTGTCTCTGCTTCACTCTCCATGACATTATGTATGTAAATGGAAGCAGCTGCTGAGATGCCAGAAAACTCCACCCCAGGAAACAGGATGGCATGGATATAGTCCTGCCTTCTTCAGCCCAGCGCTTTGGTAATCAACAAGTATCACTCACCTGCTCCTGGATGCTTTGCTGCAGGTGTAGGACCACCCCAGGGCTTCACATCCTGCATGGCACATGGGGAAATCCCCCGAAACACACTCCTGAAATCACACAGCTCACTTCAGCTCAGCAACAAATGCACCAGCTCACCTTCCAGGGGATGGCTCTCGCTGCTTGGTTTTGGGGGACAGGTGGTGACAGGTCTGACCATGATGAGCTCTGAACAAGCCTCCAGGTCCTGATGACACTTAAGCAAAGCTGCGTCCTCCATGATGGGGCTTAGGTGTGACATGGTGACAGATACTAGGGCTTACAGAAGGCTTTAATGCCCAGCAGGTCGCTGGTTTTGGAGGGATTTTGAGAATCCAATTGCCACACGGCAGGGTGCCCAGTGGTGGATGGGTGCATCACCTCTCTTTTTTGGGGTAACGTGATGGGCATTAAATGAGACTGAGCTGGCACAGTTGCACACCAACATCGTCTGATGAGCAGCTGCATCACACAGTTCCACGCACAAGCAGTTAAATGAGGTGCTTTCCAAGACAAATTGTAATTTCATGGCGAGGTCAGGTGAGATGGATTGCCTTCCAGCAATCAACAGACCCTGTCACAGAGCAAGGGGGAGAGAAAGCAAATGTCACTGCCTTGTGTTTCTGAACTACCTTCCAATGCTTCATGCACCCACCTCTCTACACTTCATGCAGAGAAAAAAGGTCCAGGAGCATCATGCGACAGTCGCAGTTCCCTGCCGGCCAGCCAGGCCGAGGGCAGGTGGTGCAGAGTCACGCGGTGTGAGTGCACCCCAGCGCGTTCGCATCGCATGACCCCAGAGGGCAGAAAGTAACAGCACGCAGGACTGACGGACTCCAGGCACATTATTTTTTGACAATGTGGAAAAGGAAAATTTTTTGTGGCGCCCCCCCCTTGGCAATTTGTAAAAGGAAAATTTTTTGGTGGCCCCCCCCCCCAAAAAAACACCCCAAAAAGCAACCACTTAATGTGTGACTGTCAAGCTCAGCGCTCAATGCTCAGGTAGATAAAGGCTTCGTGACCAAACCCCCGAGGAGTAAAGCAAATCAAGTTTATTTAAACACAACACCTCTGCGGGGTTAACTGCAGCACTAGAGCTAAAAGCAAAGCAAAATCCCTCCATGTGAGACCTCACCTGCCAGATGCAAAACCACCTGCCAAACAGAGCACACTCACCCTGATCCCACACCCCTTCCCACGAGGAGTTTATGGCCAAAAGGAGAGCGTGTACCAGTCCTGTCCCAACTATTTATGTTAAAATACACACCCCTTCGATAAACAGCTGCGTTACTGCAACAGCTGTGGTAGGGGCAGATGGAGCCCTGCCCGGAGCCAGGCAGCAGGCCCGGCATGACCAGCACGTACCCACGGTCCCCAGAAAGCCACCTCTCCGCAGGGCACAGCTTCACGTCACCAGTGTCACCTGAGTGCTGGGCTGAAAAGTCAGCGGCTGGGCTAGTCCTACCGAAGCATCATCAACCCAGATGAGTCTTCTGGGAAAAAAAAAGAAAAGAAAAAGTACATAAATATTAAAATAAAATTTTTAAAGGTTTTGTGTGTGTGTGTGTGTGTGTGTGTGTTTCTTTTGCTGTTCAAAGAGCAAAATGGAGCATCTTGGGGGTGAAGCCAGCGTTTTAGAGACTGTTACATAACTAGAAAACTTCGGTATCTCACATATTTGAAATTAAAATATTTTCGTTTCTCTACTACTTGCCAATTTAATAGTAGTAGTTTATTGGATGCGGGGCGCGGGGGGAGACATAATTACTTACCGTAAGTTTTTAAAGAGACTTCGCTTCACGTAGTCAGCGTGAAACAGCTAAAGATGCCTTAGGGACCCCTTTCCCACCGGAAAGTCCTGCAAGAAGTCCAGGCTGCCACCTTGTCACTGGTTGGCGGGAATTTACAGAAGACCAAGCTGCCCGTCCTCCCGTGGAAGGAGCGGAGCCTCGGGAGGGCGCTGGGGTGATTCACGGGAGACACGCGTGGGGCAGACAGCATCTTTCCCGTATCGCTTCAGTCAAGGCGCTGCTGGGGAAGGGTCTGTGTGTGTGTGTGTGTGTGAGGGATAAAAATGAGTCTTTTACCCCCAGTTTTTCCGCTGGTCCGTGTGGAAATAACCCAGGAAAAGGGAAAATTAACGCGGCGGTACCGGTCGCC
>NW_010313321.1:0-618 GCF_000700745.2 Antrostomus carolinensis
TTCCAACCCAAACCATTCTGTGATTCTACACTCCTGGTGCTGCTGTGGTGGTGCTGCTGGCCATGCTGGGAGGGCAGAGCTCACTGGGGCAGGAGGGGCATTTTGAGTTTCAGGGGAATCTTCTCCCAAACCTGTTGGCATCTCAGCTGTCCTCTGCTTGTATTCTACAGGCCAACTGCCGGGCCTGGAGCCTCTTCCATGCTGTGCTAATGAGGCAGACACTGTGCTTCTACCAGGACCGCAGGGACAGCCTCAAGGTGCGGTGGGAGGCTGGGGAGGGGGTGGCACCATGGGGGCAGAGGGGACACCGGAGGGGGCTGGCAGTGGGGTGAGGGGCTGGCAGCAGAGCACCCTCACCCCTGCACTGGGGAGGGCAGAGGCTGCCAACCCCCCTTGCTGTTGCCTGTGTTGCAGAGCTCCGTGGTGGCCCTTCCCCTGAACCTCTCTGGGGCAGTCTGCACCCCAGATGCCGAGTACACCAAGAAGACCAACTGCTTCAGGCTACAGTGAGTCACCCCAACCCAGGGCAGCCAGGGTCTCATAGCCACAGCCCTCCCTGGGTGGAAGGGGCTTTGCACAGCTGGGGCAGATGCACACTGACAACCCCAGCCACGTCCA
>NW_010313321.1:658-2400 GCF_000700745.2 Antrostomus carolinensis
CTTCCCTTCTTTCCCAGGCTGGCAGGGGCTGTGGTATCTGCACCCCATATCTGTTTCACTGCTGATTTGTTCTCCCCCCCCACAGGCTGCGGGATGGCTCAGAGTACCTCCTGAGGGCCCCCTCCCAGCCCCTCATGAATGAATGGGTCTCCAAGCTGCAGCAAAACTCAGGTGAGCAGCCCTTGCTGGCAGAGCAGGGGCCTGGCTATATGGGGTTACCATGGGTGTGCAGCCCCTGCTGAGCCCTCTGATAGACAGGGGGTCAGAAGGGAAACACTGTGGCGTTGTCTCTGATTTATGCATCCTTCTAACCTGCTCTGGGAATGGCGGTTCTCTGCCAGGCAGGATTTGGAGGCTTTGTTTTCACACCACATACACAGTTATAAATCGGGAAGAGCAGGACTGACGTCAGTGGAGCCTCAGCAGCAAAAAGCTAATGTCAGGAAAACTATAATTGGGCCTTGGTCTTCCTCCATCTCCTCTGCAAGGCCTGGAAACCCCTCGCCTGCCCTCCAGGCAAGGAGACCTGTCATACTGAGGTCTTCCCGCTGCTGTTTGCATACCTGAGGGGGCTCAGGCCCTGCTGTGAAATCCTAGGCCAGTGGGCATGACCAAGAGCAGGTGCTACAGCAGGAGGTCAGAGGAGCCAGCCATGCAGCACAGGCATCTGGGCGCCGCATCCGGCTGGAGCTGGGGCTGGCTGCATGGGATGGTCCTGTGCGCCGCCAGCACCCAGCAGGATCTTTGTTGTTCCCCCAGGTTTCCCTGAAGTGGATTATTTCCAGGCAGCAGCACAGCGTGTCGAGGGTACTGGTGGTGCTGGGGGGTGAGTAACTAGAGCTGGCTGGCCAGGTTTCATTATTACAGCTCTCTCCCATGCTTGCTGGTGTGCTCCAGCAGGACATCTGTGGGCTGGGCTGGTTCACCAAATCTCTGCTACTTTCCAGTTTCAGCAAGGTCCCCAGCCCTGGAAGCTCCCACCTCCAGGGACATCATCAGGTCACAACCACCAAGAGCCAGGAGATCGTGGTGCTACCCTGCTCAAACGCCCAGCTGCAGCGGCCTCTGGGCAGCCAGGATGGCCCAGGCGATGGTGCTGTGACAGCAGCAGGTGACTCTCCTGCCTTGCTGGGCTCCTGCTCTCCCCTCTCTCAACTCCTGAGCCCAGAGAGGTGCAGGGGAGCTGGCCAGGGGAATCTGTCTGTTGGTTGGTCTTGAGCTCAGTCGGATCTGGGCCAGGAGTCCCAGGGCCCCTTGCCCAGGAATGGGGATGGGGGAAGGACCTCCCTTCGCTTTCTGGGATAACCACACAAGTTTCCCTGTCCTCTTTGGGGCTAACACAGGGGTGTCCTGTGGTGGCCTTGCCTTATGACATGTCTCCATTCTGCTTCAGAGGATGCTCGTGGGGCTGGGCACAGGGAGCAGAAGTGGTCACCCAGGGGGTCCCCCGGGCTGTGGGACAACAGCTGCCAAGAAGATGACTACGGGCTGGTGGCCAACAAGAGGAGGTCCTACTCCTTCACCTCAGGTACACTCCTGGTTTTGCTGTCACTGCCAGGAGGTGGCACTACTACCCTTGTCCCCACAGGCACCGAGGACAGGTGCGATGCTGCTCCAGCACTCACCCGGTCCTACATCCCAGCAAGCTGGGCAGCAGCTCCCCACTCAGGGGGGGTTCTGGGGGGCTGGCAGCACCTGCTGGCACCCTGCCCTGTCTGCTGACTGCTCCCTCTTGCAGCCAC
>NW_010313321.1:2501-2793 GCF_000700745.2 Antrostomus carolinensis
GGCCCCAGCCCCCGCCCGTCCCCGGGTCCCCCTGCCACTCCTTCGTGGCCCGGCCGGCTAGCCCGTGGGACACGCTGGGGGAGAAGACCCCCGGCCCCCCTCGCCCCAAGAACAAATCTGTCTTCAAGAAGTTCTTTGGGAAGAAGGAGTGAGACCCAGCTGAGGGGGTAGAAAAGCCCCAGGCTGCCCTTTATCCTCCTCTCAGGTGTCATCCTGGCCCGGTCTCCGCTCCCAGCGCCAGCTCACTGCTCATCACCTCCCTGGGGCAGAGGGCCTGTGGCAAGTGTCCCAG
>NW_010313321.1:3298-3645 GCF_000700745.2 Antrostomus carolinensis
ATCCTCCTGCTCAGGCAGCTGTGCCAGGCCTGCCCTCCATCTCGCAGGATGGCCACCAGCCCAGGTCATGGCAGGCAGATGCTGCGTGCTGTGGAGGGGGCCAGGGGAGTGTGGCTGGACCTCCAGGGCTTCCTGCATCCCAGATCTTTTGCAATAATTTCACCAGGCCACACCGGCTTCAGCTGCTCTGGTTCCTGCCTGTGCTGGGAAGGGGAAAGAGCAGCTGGTCCAGACTGCCCCTGAGTGTGTACCAGCCCTGGGGGAAGAAAGGGAAGTTTCCGGGGCCGTGGAGAGCAAGGCCTCCCCCCAGTGAGCTGCAAGACTTGGCCACGCACACCCCTCGCCTC
>NW_010313322.1:0-220 GCF_000700745.2 Antrostomus carolinensis
TTCAGGGTCAAGTGTTTCTCTTCTGTTAGTCCGTGCTCATTTTATGCGCAAGTTGGAAATAGCCTTTCATTTTTCGTAAGTATGTATAACTAAATTCTTCGTGATAAATGGTGTCAGCGTAGTTAATTTTTGAGCACCCAGATGCCAGTAGAAAGGGAATGAAGGAAACAGGATGGAAACTGATATTTAAATTGGATATCTTTTTTATTTTTTTTTTTTT
>NW_010313322.1:338-889 GCF_000700745.2 Antrostomus carolinensis
TAGGATTGAGGTATAGACTTGGAGAGTCGCTGAAGTACGCGAGATCAGAATTAAAGCCAAATTTCACTTGATGTTGTTGCAGTTGGTCTTCACTTTAATTCCTTTCCCCAGCCGTCCCTCACAGCTGGGAGATCTGAATCATTATTTTCTTTTGTTTTTTTTTCTTTCAGTCTCTAACATTTCGTGCTCTGACAAGATAGTATGTCGAGGCAGGGATGAGCTCCAAAAGAAAGAGAAGATACAGGGTCATGGGTTTTGTTTTGTTGTTGTTTGTTTGGGTTTTTTTTTTGTGTGGTGGTTTGTGTTTGTGTGGGGTTTTTTTTTTCCCCCTCTGAGTGCAACGTTGTCTGGTGGTGGTGTGCAGAGCTCTTTTGCTGCCCGACCTCTCATTTTCTCCTTAGTCACTAAGCAAGAGTTCAAGAGACGTTCACCTTTTCTAGGTGGAAGTTTGCAGCTTGTGGCCTAAGGCTTCAGTAAATCTAGGTACTGGTGCTAATTAAGTTGTGCTAAATACACAGCATATTAAATCGCACAGGGTGATTCCTTCTATT
>NW_010313323.1:0-793 GCF_000700745.2 Antrostomus carolinensis
CCTGCAGGGAGAGGTGACAGGCCTGACCCCGGGGACTGTGCTGCCCGGGATGCTCCACGCGGGATTTCTCTGGTCCCTCCAGCATCCTCCGCAGCTGACACTGGCCAGGGGAGGTTCTCCATCCCCCCCGAGCTGGGCGCAGGTTCAGGTTCGGGTTCTCCTCGGGTTCAGAGGCACTTCCGGGTGCTCGTGGGGCCCGATGTCAGAGCGGGCAGTGAGGGGACACGGGGCACCTGCCAGCTGCTTGGTGTCCCCTCCGCTGTCCCCTCCCAAAGCACCCAGACCTGGAGCTGGGCAGAGCTTCACAGGATCAAAAACTCTCGAGCTTCCTCACTCTTTAAAGGAGAAACTTTGTGTTTGAGGGGGTCGGACTGAAACACGAGGGTCAAATTAAAAACAATTAAAGAAGGGACTCAATTCCTCTGTAAATAATGAACAGATCCAGTATTGCCGGCTCGGGGCCGAGCCCCATTCGCTTCTAGGTGTGATAGGCGTGTCTGGCCCCCCCACGCTGCAGTCAGGGCTCTGGGCTTTGCTTTGCTTTGGTTTTGGGGGTTTTTTTTTTTGATTTCCAGAATAGTACTAAAGATAATTAACCTGTCATTACTTACCGAGCATACACAGGCTGTATTGAACTTTGTCACATAAGATATATATATAAATATATATATATGCTGTAAAATGAGGGGAAAAGAGAAACCTTTCTAATAAACCAATGATTTGTGGAAAAAATAAATAATCTGTTGTTTGTGTGAGAGGACTTGGGGATGGGGATGGAGATGGGGATGGGGAT
>NW_010313324.1:0-5627 GCF_000700745.2 Antrostomus carolinensis
CAAGGGTTGTTTCTCTCACATTTTCTCACTCTCTCTCTCTCCAGCTGCAAAGTGTGGTTTTTTGTTTTTCTTTCCCCTTTTTCTTAATTATGTTATCACAGAGGCGTTACCATCGTTACTGATTGGCTCAGCCTTGGCCAGTGGAGGGTCTGTCTTGGAGCCGGCTAGCATTGGTTCTGTTGGGCAGAGGGGAAATTTCTAGCACCTTCTCAAAGAAGCCACCTCTACGCCCCCCCCGCTACCAAAACCTTGCCACACAAACCCAATACACCCTGAAACAAGTAGCAGGCTGCTGCATACAGCACCAGTGATAATCTCGTTGAATGACACACACCACAACAGCTTTAAAAACAAAATTATGCCTTTCACAAAAGAGAGCAGCCACCTATTTAGGGAGAATTCAGCAAATACAGTGAAGCCCATGGTCTCTGGCTTTAAAGAGAGTCTATCTGACTTCAGAAGTCTGTTCCCTCTTTTGATCAATGTAGAATGGTTCCTTGCCTGGTTTCTTGTAATGGGACCAGTATAGTTTAAGAGCTTCTGGAGCAATGCTTCCCCAGGGATCTTCTTCCACATCTTGCTAGAAAGAAAGAAGTTTTTCTTAACATTCAGACTTCACAAGTTTTCCTTCTCTAAAGTTCATCCTGTTATGCAATGCCCCGCTGTACTAAGCCTGCATAAAGTCTCTTCCTCATGGGATTTTCCTTTAATTTATTTGGAGGTGATTATCATATCTCCTCTTAGTTGTTGCTTTGCCAAGATGTACATAGCTTGCTCTTTTAATCTTTCCATATCAATCAAGCCTTCCCACTACCTGATAATAATTGTGCCTCCTCTCTGAACTCCTTCCAGCTTTTCAGTATTTTTCTAGTGACACAGTGCTCAGAACAGCATAGAAGATGGCAGCTGCATTTGCAGCTGTGTAGACAAGGTGCTTCGTTCATCTGCTCTGCTGCAGAGCATCTTAAATTAGATTGCCCACCTGTCCTACTGCCTTTCATTGCAATGCTTCCAAGAGCCAAGGGAAAGCAGGTTTCAGTGCTGGAGAGCTGTCAAACTGATGGAAACTTCCTCTGGATATGTTATACTGTG
Source organism: Antrostomus carolinensis (assembly GCF_000700745.2). Taxonomy (NCBI): domain Eukaryota; kingdom Metazoa; phylum Chordata; class Aves; order Caprimulgiformes; family Caprimulgidae; genus Antrostomus; species Antrostomus carolinensis. Next base: position 1,093 of record NW_010313324.1, read on the forward strand.
ATTCCCTCTAAGAACTGGTACTATACCTCTCAAGGAGCATAGGCTGCCTATTTCTGAAAGGGTACTGACAACATTGTTCCGAATCTGGGTTAGTTGTTGCTTCTTTGCTTTGGTAAAACTTTCTATGACAGCCCTATCAGAGCCCCGAACAGTCACTGATGGGAAGTCTCTGCACAAAAAAACAAATATTGGTTTGACTTTTTAAAAAGTTGTATGTCACATTATTAAATCTTTTCTGATTTACTTATTTACTACTTAATCTAGTAAGAAATAAGTTTATGATTCATACTTAAGTCAAAACATTCAATTTCCAAGCCAAAATCCTGAAGACCCGAGCATGTGCCCAGTTTAGCATCAAAATGTGTTTGGTATTATAGGAAGAGCTATCAAACATAGAAAAATGCATTATTATATTTCTACCACTATTTAGCAAGCAGTTTTCTATTAGTACTGAGAGAACAGATGCCTTTGGCTTCTGCAGCCACTGCAATCTATCATGTAATTGGTCTGTCCAAGAAGTGAATTCTCTGTCACTAATTGCAGATCATATCAGAAAATAAGAATCACAAACAGAAGTCATGGACAAAAGACAAAGAGAAGAGAAGAGAAGAGAAAAATAAGAAAATGACAAAGGAAAAATATGAAAAGACCCTTCAGGTTTGCTAAGGTTTGAACACATATAAAGGAGGAGATAAAAGAAACTGGATGAAACCTGAGGTAAAACGGTATTCTGCTGTCTCAGAAGCAACACAGGCAATGTTCAAAGCTGGGTCAGACTTCTCCATTTTCACAGTGCTGAAACCACCAGAAGCAGACAGTTGCCACAACATGGGTAATATGATACTTTGCCTAATGACTGATTACACAGTGCTGTTATTGAGTATTGTTATACTCAATAAAGGAATTCTGCTGGGTCAGTTTGCTTTTTTCAGGTTTTCTTTCAAACTATTAACAAACAGTTAGTATTCATCATCTGAGATCTGTAATTAAGACTGGTTGTATTGCTGGGAGGTACATTCTCACACATGTTAGCATACCTGGCTTCTTGGAGGAATCAATTTGTTTTGGCCTGTATTGCGAAGGGAATGAAATTAAATGGACAATATGGCATCTTCTGGCCTTAAGATCCAGAACAGTTATTCTTTCTCTGTATTTTTCCCCAAAACATTCCAAGCAAGATCTAGTAGTTGCATTACTTCTTTTCTTTTCTTTTTTTTTAAAAAAAGAATTCTCTGTCCTTGCGCCTTACTTTTCTCTGACTGTTTTTGTTTTTTCTTTTTATTCATCCCTCCTAGGATTTGAAACTCCTCCCCAATTCAGAATTGAATGTGAATTTCATTAATGCACTGTTTATTTTTCTTCCAGACCAATTAATGAGGGTGATAAATTAGATAGGACATAACACCAATCCCTCTGGCACCCCAGTAGCTACCTCCCCCAAATTAAAACACTGCCATTTATCATTACCATTTGCTAATGTTCTTTCCGCCAATTTGTAGACCCTGTGGCAGTACTCCTACTGAAGCCAATCTCAATTAGTTATTCAAGTACGTTCATGGGAGATGCAATATCAAATATTTTATGGAACACCAAAATGAAGTATACCAACTGAATTTCCAGTAGGCACTACTATTTAATTCTTTTAAAACCTTTTATATCTGTTTGTGAAGATTTATTCTTTTATTATTTGTACTTTAGTGGTGCCTGAAGGATCCAACTGGGCTGAGGACCCATCATCATGTTTATTACTAAAATTTTGTCTCCAGCTGTTTAGTGATTCTCTTTCCTCCTCCTGTCTCTCATATTTGCTTCATTTTCACCCCAAGGATAGAATTTAAATTAATGGAACTGTAATTGCCAGAATCACTGACAATTCCTTTTGTAGGAAATCAGGTACATTTTCTATATTTTGCATATTTGCTGCTTCCACTGTGTCTCTTTCAAAAAAACACTTTATTATGAGTCATGTTTGCCTGAAAACAGACTCCTCTCTCTCTTTCTCTACCATGCATCTGCTCCTGCTGTGCACTCCTCACTGGAGTCCATATCACTGATAATCCTGTGCCTGAGAAGTCTTGTAAGTTGCATGGAGATGACTGATGTCACAATTGGAGGATTAAGTAGGGAATAAGCAGCAGGAGCACAACATCTCTCAAGAAACTGAGACCCCATCTTGTCTGTGCTAGAAAATGCCCAGGACAGATTTTAAAAAAAAAATGTCATGATTCTTCTTTATACAAGAAAGAAAGCCTCTACATGCAAAACTGAAAATACACTGTTTCAAAAGGAGAAGGAGAGGAATGGATATTTGAACAAGCCCGGCTGCATCCTGAGCCCAAGGACAGATGAGCTGTGTGAACAGACCTCATACGCCAGCTTTGGTTTTTGGAAGATTCACAAGGGGGCATTTTGTCTGTAAATGTACAATTTCCTTACTTTTTGGTTTGTTTTTTTTGTTTGTTTGTTTTTTTTTTTTCTTTTCAATAAAGGAGATTAGCTTCCTCACAGTCTTCCCTGTGCTCCCTTTCCTGGGACAACCTAGTAGCAGTGTTTGAGAGACCTCATCTTCCCTCTCACCCAGGAGAGAGTGCTTGCCAAGCTGGAGAATATTTCAAGGAAACACTGCAGAATGTTCTCCTTGATCAAAGAGCAGAGCTTGGAGGAAATATTTTCCCCTGCCCCCTAAAACCACAGGATCTACCTGACTAAACTAATTTTTCCCTCCCTTTCATGCAACAACAGTCTTCCTAGCACTGCTGAAAGTGTCCCATCTTCCTCTGGAAGGAAGCCATTTCATGGTTTCAAAAAGTCACAAATCAGATGCGCTCTGAATTTTTGTAAGATCTTTTATCTGTCACAGGACAAGGAAGAAAGGTTTCCAGTTGCACTTTCCTACAGATGCTGTGGAGCCGCTTTCTTAAACAAGGAACTTAGTGCTGTGATGGCATGCTCCTTCACAGTGCTGGAGGAAATTTGGCTACTCATCAGTGTCTTCCCTGAGTTAAAGCTCTGGGCTAGTGCTGGGAATCAGATCTCAACCCTAGCCCATCCTGACTGCTGAAATGGCCTGTTACTGCATTTTATTACTCTTCTAATATAAAAGGAAATATTTAGTACCACTCTTTCAAGTAATCTTTATTATAACCAACAGCTGCCTTTGTTTTCCTTGCTGCTGGCAATTATGTACAGGCTACTGGCCAAAGGAGGCTAGGCCTTATTTTAAGCTCTATACCCAGTAAGCTGACTTGGGCTTCTGCGTCTAAAACCGAATTTCATACTACCCCATCTCAGCAAAGCTGTGGATATCTCACCCCTGGAAGTGTTCAAGGTCAGGCTGGATGGGGCGTTGAACAAACTGATCTAGTGAAAAACGTCCCTGCCCACGTCAGGAGGGTTGGACTGGGTGATCTTTAAAGGTCACTTTCAACCCAAACCAGTCTATGATTCTATGATTCAGTTCAGGTTGTTTGCTGGACAGGGAACCAAAATAGGGGCATCTGAGTGAGAGCTACAGTTGAGAAAAGGTCTTAACTTAGTGTCACCTAGAGCATGCAGCTAGAGTAAACTCATTTCTTTGGATGCTGGGCTGTTTACCCAGATGGATTTAAAGCTAGTTTCTGCCTTCTTCTTCCTGACCCTGATATTATTCAAGAGTTAATAATTCGATTCGAAACAATACAGTGACAATGAAGTGGAATTGTTTTAACAGTGTTTACTTGTTCTTAATGATGTGCTGTACCCCTGTCTCCCTGTTAGAGACAGAAGCAGATGATAAGGAAAGGAGAAAGTATACAGTAATGCAGACAGTAAAATCAAAGAAGAGACACTCCTGTTGAGATGAAAGAGAGGCTCCTACTAGTTTCTGAAAGTTCACAAATGTAGGATTTTTACTGCCACAGTTGAGGTCTTTCTGCCAACGAGGACCTAACTGTAAAACCAAAGAAATATTCCCCAATTCAGAGCAGTTCAGAACCCTTTCAACCATTCTACCCCCTAAAGAAAGTTTTTGGCCAAAACAGGATAATTCTGTTTCTTGTCTCTTTTTTTCCTCATTCTTTCCAGATTTTATATTCCCAATGTGGCATTTTTTTTCCCTTCTCAGTCAATGAAAATAATTTAAAAGGGAATGCACTTATGTTCATTGCCTCAGGAGGGGAGGCAAAGAAGGAAAGAAGTGGAAAATTCATCGCTACAATGATTTACACAAGTTGAAGTTGAGCCAGTTTGAGTAGCTCAGCTGGGCACGTGAAGCCAGCTGCAGTGCAAGGGCCCCGGGTGTCCTGGCAGCCCCACCATTCACCTTCCTCCAATGGTGTGAGGAGAGACAGAATAGTACCAGTTTTAAATCTCTGCTTGCCTATTTTGGTTCTCAAAAGGAAACTGCAAAAGGATTTAGTGCAAGCCAGAGTATGCTTCTACCTTTCCATTTCTTTAAACATGCTGTAATGATATTGTGTCCATATGGTGTAACAACAGCTTCTGCAGTCCATGAGGGAGCCTGCCATCTCACAGACTCGTGGCCAACTATGACACCA
>NW_010313325.1:0-491 GCF_000700745.2 Antrostomus carolinensis
TCCATACTGGTCCATACTGGTCTATACTGGTTTGTACTGGGAGGGAACCAGTGTGCCTGGGGTCACGTTATGTGCTCCGTACTCAGTCCTTATGACCTGACAGTGGCCTCATACTGGTTTATACTGGTTTATACTGGTTTATATTGATTTATGGTGGTTTATACTGGTCCATACTGATCTATACTGGTTTATACTGGGAGGAAACCAGTGTAGGTTGGGACACATCTGTTCCTTACTCAGTCCCTGTGACCTGCCACCAGCCCCATACTGGTTTATACTGGTTTATACTGGTTTATACTGGTTTATACTGGGAGGAAACCAGTGTAGGTTGGGACACATCTGTTCCTTACTCAGTCTCTGTGACCTGCCACCAGCCCCATACTGGTTTATACTGGTTTATATTGATTCATAGGGGTTTATACTGGTTTATACTGGTCCATACTGGTTTGGATTGGTTTAAACTGGTTTATACTGGTTTATACTGGTTTGTA
>NW_010313326.1:0-1832 GCF_000700745.2 Antrostomus carolinensis
GGTGCGGGGCGGCGTCCGAGGGCTCCTGTGGCACGGCCGGCCTGACCCCCTCCCCGGACAGACCCCCACCCTACTTCGGACAGACCGACCTGCTCCCACCCATGACAGACAGACAGACAGACCGACCTCCATCCCGGACAGACCGACCTCCTCCCACCCGTGACAGACAGACAGACCGACCTCCATCCCGGACAGACCGACCTCCTCCCACCCGTGACAGACAGACAGACCGACCTCTTCCCACCCCTGACAGACAGACAGACCAACCTCCATCCCGGACAGACCGACCCCTTCCCACCCGTGACAGACAGACGGACAGACAGACCTCCATCCCGGACAGACCGACCCCTTCCCACCCGTGACAGACAGACGGACAGACAGACCTCCATCCCAGACAGACCAACCTCCTTCCACCTGTGACAGACAGACAGATCCCCACCCCTGGACAGACCAACCTCCTCCCATCCCTGACAGGCAGATGGACCCCTATCCCAGACAGACTGATCTCCTCCCACCTGTGACAGACAGACTGACATGCCCCTGGGACAGATGGACACCCCTTTGGTGAGAGTGGCTCGGGACTGCATTTGCTCCTTCTCCCCCTCTCCTACAGAGAGAACAACGGAGATCGGGCGGCTGATCAGCTCCTACCTGATGAAGGAGAAGAACCTGGAGGACCACACTGTTCACCTGCTCTTCTCTGCCAACCGCTGGGAACATGTGTAAGGATCATCTTCCTTAAGTCATAAAAGAAAAACGCAAGGCTTGAAATCCTCCGTGGGGTTTGAGCTTGCAGTGCATACAAGAGTGTGATCCTGTTTAGCAAGGGAGATGTGGTTGGAAGCAATCATAGAATCATAGAGTAGTTCGGTTGGAAAAGACCTTTGAGATCATCGAGTCCAACCATACCTGTCCACTACTAAACCATATCTCTGAGCACCTCGTCTGCCCGTCTTTTACATCCCTCCAGGGATGGGGACTCCACCATCCAATGTCTCGGGGACCATTAGCACCTCTGACAGCTTTGGATTTCATTGTCTTGGATCAAATCCCATGGTTTGTTTTTTTTTGAAGTAATCAAATGTGATATTTCCAATCCCTGTTGCCTACTGGATTCAAGAATTGGGACTGTACCAATCTAGACTGTGAATTTACTCTCCTCTCTGAATGAGGGGACCTTGCTTTGCAAGGAATTCCATCTGAGTGACAGGGTAGTTAAGGAATTGTGTCCCAGCTTCCCCTCTAGCCACCGGTTGTCCTTGCTTTTGGCCCAACCGAGTCTTCCCATGTGGAGCTAGGGAAATCTGTGCCGGCTCTTGCTTTTACCTGGAAACCTATATTGCAAAATATTTTTAATTTTCTATAAGAAAGTGTTGCTGATTCTTCCGTAGTGGTGGTGCCAGGCAAACTGGGATGAGCGAGCTGTAATAAAAAATGTCATTGTCGTGAACTGTACATCCTTTAGGATGTTTGGATTGAGGCAGAGGTTATCTACTGCACCACTTAAAAAGGGAAGAGGTCTAAGGTGGTCATGTCTGAGTAGAGTTCATCTGGGATCTTGCCTCTAAGCCGTGGACACTTGGGACACCCTGAACCTGGTTATTTCCTGAATGTCTTGTAGAGGACAGAACACAAATAGCTATTTATTTAGCATCCCAGATAACCCTGGTGCTGCTAATGATCGCTGTTTATGATGACTGCATGACCAGAGAAGCATGACCTGTCTTTTAGATGAACTCCTTTCATTTGTATCACGATAAAGGAGTTGGGTTGGGTTTGGGGGAGGAGGGTATGGGGGGGTGTTTTTTTGGTAGTAGGGGAAGGGCCACCTT
>NW_010313327.1:0-237 GCF_000700745.2 Antrostomus carolinensis
ACGGGCGCCCCGTGATCGCCACGCTCCGGCATCTGCTTGCAGACAGGTCTGTCTGCTGGAGACGAATTCGGCTGCACCGCTGCCAGGCTCTGCCCTCTAAGTCATCTCCCGCCAGCAGCAGACAGCTCGGTAATGAAGCGTAATGCTCCGACACTCCCCTGAGTGACAGTGACCAGCACCGGCTGCATCCCGGCGGCTCGGCACAGCCCACCCCGCCCGCTGGGGGGGGGGGGGATG
>NW_010313327.1:352-669 GCF_000700745.2 Antrostomus carolinensis
AATCCCCTGAGAAAAAGGGAAAAAAAGAAAAAAAAAAGAATAAAAGAGGGTTGGAAAAAATATATCAAGGTAAAAAAAAAAATAGAATAAAAGGAGGTTGAAAAATATAAATTGAGGTTTGATGCCATGTGATAAATTATTTCAGTGTTATACATTTGATTATACATCAAATCCTGAAGACAAATAGTGGGGCAGGTGAACTGGGGAAGCAGATTTCCAAAGGCCTTCTCCAGGTTCCCGGTTATTGACTCTGTCAATCACTGCGGGCACAGTCCCAACCTTTCCCACCCGCAAATTCTGCTCCTTTTGTTCCTGCT
>NW_010313327.1:694-4671 GCF_000700745.2 Antrostomus carolinensis
AAACAGGGGGGCAAAAGGGGAGGGGAGAGGAATTTGGAGCAGGGAACTTCCAAAAGGGATGATTAAGGAGTTAATCTGCCTGAAATAGATAAGGAGCTTAGAGCTGCTGGTATGTGACTGTCCAAGTTTGGATTCAGCATGTCTTAAACACCAGCTGGAATGTACTTCGATATGACCAAAGTACACGTCCCCCCGAGGAATTACCAGGTTGCCAATTAGATTTGCTTCCCAGATTCACTCAAACCTTCACAAGCTTCTTCAGAGCAGGAAAATTGCTGCCTGTCCCTGGGGAGCTGGCGGAGCAGCCGCTGCTGCCCAGCCCCGCAGCCGACACCGGCATGGCAGAGATGCTGGGGGCACGCGGGCTGTCACCAGGAAGGTGGCATGGCCGGGGCAATGGCGAGGTGAGGATGCCCACGCCAGGGCATGGAGTCACCAAGGATGGTCTGGTGGGTGCTGCTGTGGATTTGGGTGGTTTTGGGTGGTTGGCAATGCAGGTGTGACCCTCACCGAGGTCATGGCTTGGCACTGGGGATGCCGGTGTGCTGACCGCGCTCTCACTGGACCAGGGTCAGTGTCCTCCCACCTCCAACCAGGCTCCCGGTGCTGCCACGCAGCCAAATCCAACCAAACTACCCCAACCAGCTCCACCTGAGCCTGCAGCAGCCAGAGCCATCCCCACCTGTGGGCAGGGGACACAACACAGCAGAGCAGCGATGCCACGCAGGGAAGGTGAACAAGCTCCGGTGGTGAACCCCCAGCTCCTGGTCCCCACGGCACACCACGACCACACCAAGTCTGATGCTTGGAGTGGTGAGACCCACTACCCAATTACCACCAGCTCCAGAGAACCAAACACCATCCCCTGCAAAAACATCTCTCTCTCCATTTATGTTCACAGAATCATAGAATGGTTTGGGTGGGAAGGGACCTTAAAGCCCATCCAGTCCCAACCCCCCTGCCATCAGCAGGGACACCTTCCACTAGACCAGGTTGCTCAAAGCCTCATCCAACCTGGCCTTGAACACTTCCAGGGAGGAGCAGCCACAGCTTCTCTGGGCAACTTCTTCCAGTGTCTCACCACCCTCACAGCAAAGAATTTCTTCCTCACATCTCATCTCCATCTCCCCTCTGCCAGTTTGAAGCCATCACCCCTTGTTCTGTCACTCCCTGCCCCTATAGAAAGTCCTACTTTTTAACTACCCCATTCCCATCCTTGTTATTTATGGTGCTCCATAATGTGAAAGTAATGATGTTTGGGGGTTACATGACCATCACAGAGGTAGGACCATAATGGGGGACCCCACAACCAGCTCCCACACCCCAACACATAGGTACCAAGCTCTTTTCCTATCCCAGCAGCTCACTAAATCCATGCTGGGTTCCCAATCCCATGGAAAGGTGTCGGGAGCAGCAGAGTGTCTCACCGGGCCGGTCTTGGCATTGCCGGAGCAGCGGCGGCGTGATGGAAAGTTGCTGGAACATCAGCTTCAGATGCCGAGTCCTGGTTACAGTTGCTATGTGAAACATTCAGAGGTGGAATTTACTGTCACAGTTAATAATAGATGAAGGTTTTAGAATTTTTGATGCTTTACATTTTAAGCTGTTTGATTTATAATGTTTCAGAAAAGGAAGGCGAAGAGGGGGGGAAAGGCAGGAGCCAAACGGCAGCACGTGGTAAACACACCGAGCAGGGACGTGGGTGGGGGGCTCCATCCATCCATCCCCCTGCCCACGCCGGGGACGCGGGTGAGACCTCCCACCATGGCCATCAGGACGGGGTCACCCCACCAAGCACGGGGACCACGGAGCATCCCTACAGAAAACCAGAGTGCAATTGGGACCAAGCCCCTCAATCACCAGATTGCACTTAATTTTTCTTTGTTGTTGTTGTTGTTGTTGTTGGGTTTTTTCCCCTTAAATCACCACATCTCATCTCATTCTGCCCGCGCGCCCCCGCCGCTGTTTTTATTCTGGCGGGTTGCTGGGTTATTTACTTGCTGGCGTTCCTCTCCCCTCTTGCAGGTGTATTTCAAGTAGGTTCCTTAAATAGCAGCGAGCCGTGTGCCCGCGGCGGTGTGCGCTGGGTCGTGCTGATTAGCAACACGCTGCCAAAAAAAAATAGCAGAATGGTTTGATTTCCTCGCCCGAGCTGCCGCCGGGTCTGCACAAAGAGGGGCCGATGTCCCGGCACATGGGTGCTGCAGCTGGATCCAGGGAGACTGGTGATGCTGTGTCCAGTCCTGGTCTGAGCTCTCCTTCCTGGAAAGCAGCAGTAAGCACAGGTGTCAGTGGCATGTGAGGGACCTCGGTGTCCCTTGGTGTCCATCAGTGTCCCTTGATGGCTCCAAAGCCATCCAATGCTTGAGATGGCTTCAGCTCCAGCACCTTGTTCCAGCTTCTCCCAAACCTTGGAGCATCTCAACATCCTGAATGTGTGTGTGGAGCATCCCAACATCCCAACCACATGTGATCAGGAGGATTTAATCCCAGCTCAGTGGGGCTTCGGGTCCAGCATGAGGTGAGGAGCAGAGGAGGACCCCACGCCTCCGCTACCATTGCAGGGCACACAGTGACATCTTGATAAATTTGGGGAGGGGGTGGATAAAAGGGGTTTTCTCCCCTGCTCCCCCAAACCAAGAGCGGTGATGTGGTGAAGAAGGCAGGAGCTGTGTGGCAGTGCTGTCAGGAGGACGAGGGGGCTGGAGATGGGATGCTGGAGCATCCCCCATCCAACACTGGAGACATCCCAGCCCTAAACCGCTCCCTGGCTCCTGCCAAGGCCTCGGGTGGGTGCAGGGGCTGCCGAACCCCAGGAGGTTGCTGGGGCACATTTCCCACCACTGGCCCTTCCAGAGCCCCACCAGGAATGGGGATCCCCTGGGGGTCACCTTAATGAGGAGGGTTATTCCACAAAGATCCGTTACTAATGGGTTTGGGGGGAGGCAGCACCCACGTGCAGACACCTGCTGCCAAAACCAGCACGATGGTGCCCGGCTCTCCCCCAGCCACAGGCTCCTTGCTGGATTTGTACCTGTGGCTGAGCTGGTACTAGTGAAGCCCACCACCCTCCAGCTTGGTGGGCTTCCACCCACGTCCCAGCAAGATCCCGGTGTCCTCATGTCTCTGCCCGCTGCCTCTCTGCAATAAAAACTTCTTTCAGGTCCAAAACCACAACCGCATGGCACGTCTTGGCATGAAACCATTCAATCCTTCCCAAAAATCAGCTCCAGGAAAGGAGATTGAGGCCAGCGTGGCTCCAGCATCCCCTGGTACCCACGAGGTCCCTGCTCAAAACACCAAACCCCTGGATGTCCCCAACCAAAGACACCGTTCCTGCTGGGCACAGGCTGAGCCACCACCACAGCTTGCAACAATCAGCCCCTTGTTACCAGAACCATCTTATTAAAAACATAAAAAAGCTTTAAAAACCCAGGACTCCCCCAAGAGTAAATCCCTCCCCGCAGAGCCCTGACAAATTCAGTGCATCAGTTCAACCCTGACCCCTCCGGGGACCCCCCCGTTAGCGGCGGGTGCCTCGTTAGCCGGCGTCATCGTGCCGGTGATTGGTTGAAACTCGTTTGCGGCGTCAAGCGGTTCTGCCCCAGACACCTTCTCCTGTGTCCGGAGGTGCAGGACGTCCCAGGGCACTGTCACTAGATATTAAGACGTGGCACTAAAAATAAGCAACTGCAAAAAATAAGTAAGGAAATTCGCCATCCCTGGCTGCCCCTGCCGGCCTCGCGCGGGCAGAGCCCCCATCACCACACACGGGCTGGGGAAGCACAGCAGGAAACAGAGGATTTTGCTGAATTTTGTTAAAATCCCACGTTTTTCCCTTCCCTCCACCTCCATCTCCAGCCTCACTGGGGAGCAAGCTCTGTGGTGACACACAGGACTTGGTGACAAATCATCCCCAGCTGGGGGGTTTCTCTGCACGCTGGTGGTTTGGGGCACGGTTATGGCTGGTGCTCAGC
>NW_010313327.1:4697-10571 GCF_000700745.2 Antrostomus carolinensis
GGTGGGAGCAGACCCCTCGCCCACCCCACGCAGCCCCAGGAGCCTCGGGTGCAGCACCACGTGCCCGGCTGCGGTTTTGCCGTCGAAGGATGGATGGGTTTGGCCAGCCCAGTGTTAGATGTAACGCCCAAGCTGGTGCCCCGCGGCTGTGTCCCCATCCTGGCAGCTCCCCGGTGGGGTACCCATCTGCAAACACCCCCTTTTCCTGCTTGCTGCTACCCAGGCATGTGAGCAGCAGTGTGTCACATCCCATGGGATGGGAACTGGGAGAGTCTCTTCCCCAGGGACACATTTTGCACCGGAGCACCCAGGGAGGGAGCACACGTGGGCAAGAGGCTGCCTGCCCCAATCCTGCTGCCTGCACCCATCCCACTGCCCGCACCCATCCCACCGATCACACCCCGTGGGGTCCCCAACTCCATGCCAGCTCCCATGGGGACATCAGAGGGACCATGGAGGACACAGCCTCTGCTGTCCCTGGGAGATGACAAGGCAACCCCAGGCTGGAGGACGGCTCTGTGCCTCCAGCCGAAGGCGTGCGGCCGGAACGGATGCATGCACATACCTCTGCCCCGGCGCGGGTGTTTGCTCTTCTCTCCGCGGCTGTGATTGATTAAAGGATCAGGGACATCTGAGAATGGAGGCAGCAGCAGCAGCAGCAGAAGCAGCTCCCTTTGGACTTGGAGAGCTTCCTTGCCTGCTGCTTGCTGCTGCCCTTGCCTGTCAGGCCGCTTTTAATCAAGGTTTGCTTATATCTGCAAAGGCCTTTCCCAGAGGGATGAAGGGAGGAAAAGAGGGGGGGAGAGTATATTAACATGCCAGCCACCCTCCCTCTCCCTCTCCTTTGTTTATGGAGAGGGTCAGTGCTTGGAAATGGCTGGTGGGGACAGGGAAAGGCACTCAGGGGGTGCTGGTGGTGCGGTGAGGCTCTCAGCGGGTCCAGGTACCGTGGTGTGACTGGGGGTAGGAAAGGCATCGGCTCCTGGCTGGGATGTGCTTGGTGACAGCAACGGTGCATGGAGGGAGCAGGAGCTGGTGGCCAGGGCTCAGTGGCTTCTTCCAGGTGACACGGGATGTGTGGCACATCCCCATGGGTGCTGTGGTGGGCATGGTGGGGACACAGGGACCAACCTGGACACCTCCAAATCAGGGACTCAGCCCAGAGAGACCAGCACTGTCCATACACTGAGACCAGCACCATCCACACGCTGAGACCAGCACTGTCCATACCCTGGGAGCGACCAGGCTGGGGGAACACAGACCCCTCCAGCCAACCCCCAGCCCTGCAGAGAGTTGGGGTCTCCTGTCCTACCCCTCCTGTCCCTGAGGTGGCCACATCACAACATTCCATCTCCCAAAGCACAAGTGACACCAAGACTGCAGAGGGACCAACACTGGCCCCAAACCTTCCCCGTAGCACCCCAGGGATGGATTTGCTCGACGGCACTGGGATTTCGGCACGGCACAGCCAGGCTGGGAGCAGCCCCAGCAGCACCCATCTCACCAACACCACCAGCTCCAGCCACCGCCGGAGCCCATGCAGACCCATACAAGCGAAGCAGGAGGACGGGTGACCCCCAGCCCCGTGTCCCCACATCGAGTGACATGTCTGCTCCGCTGCCACTCGCGCGCATCACTGAGACTCTCCACGTTATCTTATTGCTCAGCTAATGACCTGCTAAAAGTATTATGTGAAAAACCGCGCTCTTAGCCAGCCATTAAACTGGTTAGGACCAGCGGGTCATGCTTTATTGCTTTAATAACTGAGTTTATGAAAGGTCGTCTCATAACTGATAACATGCATAATTTTTGTAACTTAATTAATGCTGCTAATATACTGGAGTCTCCATCAGCTGCTGTTGCAACTGATGTGCAGTTTGCATCCCGAGTGGGGACGGGATGTGTATCCCGGGCCAGGCTCTGCCCTGTCATCCTTGCCAGGTGGCATCCGTGGTGGGAGCAGGGTGTGAAGCCGTGCCGAAACCCGGCCGTGCCACTTTTCCACATCGGAGCATCCCGTTCAGAAAGGCTGCGGCTGGGAAGGGGATGCTGCAAGCGGGGCAGAGGGGAATCGGGGCCAGACCCCGGCTCCAAACCCAGTGAGGCTGAAGAAAAGCAATTTCTTTGCTTCCCCCATACCCAGCCCCTGCAGCAGCCGAGGGCGGACGCGTCACCTGCCATCAGGGAGAGTTTTGCCCAGGGAACGACCAAAAGCCTCCATGGGATGAGAGTCGCTCCAGCAATCCCATACATCCCCACCTGGAGTTAAAACTGAGCAAAGGAGCTTTGCACTCGGTGGGGATTTGGAGTTTGTCCTGGGTGGGGATTTGGGGGTTTCCCCAGGGAGCCCCAGGACTGACCCTGCTTCTCCCAGCGATGCCACAGGCAGCCGGGCTGGCACAGGGCAGGTTTCCTGGGTGCTGGACATCAATCATGACCCTGCAGAGGTAAACGTCACAAAGCCGGTCACCTTTCTTCCCAGCACTGTATTTTTTTCAGGACAACCTCCTTGACAAGAACACATTTTTCTCATTAAAGGGGGGGAAAAACAATAAAAAAGCAAACAACTTCTCCCCACCATCCCTAGCGCATACTTGGGGGGGGGGGCTGAGCATCTGCAGGGGGGGAAGCTGGCAAGTGGAGGCATTTTCCAGGCAGTAAAATCAGACCCTTCCTTTGTACCAAAAAAAAAAAAGAAAAAAAGAAAAAAAAATGTAAATAGGAGCCCAGGTGCATGCGGTGTGCACGTCCCTGATATGCTGCCACCAGCAAATCTGGTGAGCTGCGAATCCCCGGCACCCGCGCATCCAGCGCTGCAAATCCGAGCTGCTCCAGCCGCCTGCTTAGTTTTGCAAATTCTTTCCTGCTGGCTGAGAAAAGCCAATATGTCTGCTGCTCCCGCTCCAGCGCAATAATTGTTCAGCGCTGGTTATCATCCTGCCAGAAAGGCACGAGCTACCGCTGGGGCTCTCTGCTTGCTGTAAATGCAGCTAGATGATTTCCTAGCAAATGCAAGTTTTCCAAGGAAGTGGGTGGAATCTGCTTGTCTCTGATTAGACAGCTTGGGTTTTTGTTTTCCTGGTGCTTTAGAGAGAGAGAGAGGGAGAAAAAAAAAATAGCATAAAATATGTGGCTTTCCATCCCCTCTGCCCTGAAACACAGGCTCGCACGCATCCCGGCGATGGTCCCCCTGGGACACACAGCTTTGCCCACACTCTGAGCAATGATCCTGTGGAATGAGGCTATGATCTTTCATCAATCATCGCCGAGCGCTTCTCCCTCCCGCGCCCGCTCCCCGCGCTGTGCCCGCTGCGAGCGTACGGCCCCGCGGTTCCGCTTTGCCTCCTCGGCTTCAAAAACTAAAGGGTGTAGGATTGATCCCCCCCATCCAGTGCCAGTGAGGTCAGGATTCTGTTTGGGACTGGGGGGCACTGGGCAGCCCCTCTGCCCCGTTCTCAGCTTGGCATCACTAAGGGATGCTCCAGAGGGGATGCAGGATGCCACGGAGCCCTTCTGCAAGGAAAGGTTTGTAGGATCACTGCTCCTAGGCAGGGTGAATCCCAAATCCCAGGGCAGCATCCCACCTAACCCAAATACTATGAGGGAGGTGGGATCAGGACAAGCCCTGAGGCTGCAGAGAGGCAGGTCTGCCTCCCCGCCCTTGCCAAGGGAGGAAAAATGACTTGAAATTAAGATTTCCTGATGTTTGGGGGTTTGGAGACCTTGACACCCCCTGTAACCATCTGGCTCTTCCCCTCTCGCGGCAGCTCGCTCCCGCGTCCCCGTCTATCCGTGAATACCAATTATGGTTTAGGAGAATGTATATCTGAGATGTGCAAATACAAAAGGCAGGAAATAAAAGTCATCTCTTACTGAAGAGGAGAGGTAACCATGACTACCTGGGACCTCATTTAAAACTGTGCCGGCCGCAGGCTAAAAGGCAACGCTTCCTATTGTTACACACGTTTACGGAAAGCTTTGAAAACCCGTTTCCCCCCCCAAAACCAGCTGGGAAGTAAGAGTGAAAATGAGAATTGGAGAGGGGTGGGGGGGAGGATGTAGAAGATATTTATTGGTGTTTGTAGGCTGGTTTTGTGTCCCCCCATGTGTGAAAACAGACAGCGAGTTAAAACTTCAAATGAGCAACTCGAAGGGAGACGGAGCACCGGCGGCTGCGGCATCGTGGCTCCGGCGCCACGTGGCAGCCGGCCGGGATCCCACGCGGCAAAGGCAGAGCTGCAGCTCGAGTGCTCGGAGAGAAGCTCAGCCCAGGGGGAAGGCGGGGAGCAAATGAGCCAGCCAAGGGCTCCCGATGCCGCAAGCACCCCCGGGATCTGCCAGGGGACTGAGGAGAGCTGGGAGGAGATGGTGGCTCATGGTGCTAGACCCAGCCATGCCGCATTGTTGCGGTTTGCCATGCCACGGGCAGCACACAGGCACGCTGTGCCCACCGGCACCCCATGGTTGGTGGGATCTCGGGGGTGTCCTGGGCAGCTGGGACTCGCCAAGCTCTCATGTGCCATGGCTGCTGTTTGCATGGGGGGTCCTGCACCTGCAGGAGGGATGCCCAGGGGGTCAGGGGGGGACCGGGAAGGACCAGTTGCCCAGCTGAACCTCATCACCACCTGGGTCCGCAGTGCCAGCGCAGACCTGGGGGAAGCTGGCTCGCTGTCCTTGGACACCTGCAGAGACACCCATCTAACCGCGACCTGCCCCATCCATGTCACGGACCAGGAAAGCCGTCCTGCTTCCACCAGCCTGGCCGGGGCCTCGCACCGCTCTTGAGCTCCTGGTTACAAGGTCAACAACCTGGCTATTAAATTCCCTGTTTTTTGGTTCAAAAGCTGTCCCAACTTCCCACGCTAGCAGTGTCCCCTTGCCAAGGTGAAGTGTTGGGAAGCAACCTGTGCCAGCGCTCACCCTTCCCTGCCACCCCATGAGCAACCACCACATCCCTGGGATTTTGGGGATGGCTTTGCTCATGGCAGACAGGACTGGGATGCCCCCTCTCCATCAACCACAGCCAGTTGCTGGCAGGGAGGGATGGCCCAGCAGGTGCATCAGCAGGAGGCAGAACCTCCAGAGAAGAGCAGCCACCCCGGTGCATCCGAACCCTTGGGAGATGCCAGCAGTTCCCACTTGGGTGACAGGAGGTTCCTGCTCCAGGTTTAGCCTGTCTGACATAAGCAGCACGTGAGGAAGATTTGCCTCCCTGTTTTCTCCCTACGCCCAAAGGAGGGATCAGTGCCGGAGAGCACCGTGCCAATTCCCCAGCGGGATAAAGCCAATTCCCCACTGGAATAAACTTGTGATGGGCGATGTGATGGCAGGAAGGAAGAACCCCACCGCCTCACCGGTGTAAGGATGGGGTGGGGGGAAGCACATCTTGTCCTCTGCACCTTCCCAAACCCCCATCCTATGGAGGAGTCACAAAATGCCTTCCCAGTCTGGAAGGGGCTAGGGAAGAGCCCTGCGGGACTGGGTGCACCTAGTGCAGCTGATCACGGCGGTCACCTTCACCCCAGCACCCCTGGGTTACTGCCACCAGTAAAGCTCTCCCCTGCCCGCTGCCGGACCCACACCTAGGACCACACAACGGGGCTGCAGTCAGGAGCCCAAGACAGGAATTATGGTCTGTACAAAAGACAATGACAGTGAATCTTGTTACTGGCTTTTCAGCAAACGTAATTCCTTTTTATTAGAAAATTAAAGGGTATGAAAAGCTTTCCAAGGCTGAAGAGCTAAAATGTGCTTTCATAAAATATGCGGCGTCTGATAAAACGGATTTGCTTGTCTGCCTGCCCCGGCCCCCTCCCCCTCCTGGTTATTATTCCTACTGGCAAGGTGATGCCTTTTGCCAAAACACCGATCCCG
>NW_010313327.1:11147-11538 GCF_000700745.2 Antrostomus carolinensis
GCAGGCAGGAGGAGAGGTGAAGCCAGGCAATGGCAGACAGAAAGCGATGGATTCCCCTCAGCAATCTCACAAACTATTAAAAACCTCCCGGGGAGCCTCTCCTGAAGAGAAAGCCGTGCCGTCCTCCCACGCACCGGCACCGAGCTGTGAGCGAGAGGCACTGAGGGCCTGCGAGCTGCCGACACCGGCCAGCGGGCAGCCAAGGTAACCCCAGGAATCTTGTTTTCTTCCCTTTAATCGTTCCCTCTCTCTGGCTTTTTTATCCATCTAATGGTTTGAGTCAACCTTCCAGGTTTGTGAGGTTCAAGGCTTGGGCTCTCACAGGGGACATGGTCCCACAGGCAGCGCTGCCTCTTCCATCTTTTGTGGGCAGAACACCCCTCGCCAGCCC
>NW_010313327.1:11609-11906 GCF_000700745.2 Antrostomus carolinensis
CACAAGTCCCTGGGGATGAACGGCAGCAGGACACATCTGTCCCCACACAGAGATTGTCATGGTCCGGGGTAGTGGATGGGGACTTTGCTGTGACCACTGCGCTGGCAGGCGCAGGCTGGCACCCTCTGACAGTTTGTCACCCGTGTCCTGGCAGAGACTGGGGAGGTGAAACATCATCCCTTGGGTGCCATCAGGGAGCTGGCACTTGGCTGGGAGAGGACCACTGTCCCCAGATGACTCCAGCCCTGGTGATGTGACTGACATAGGGGCAAGGAATGAGGGGACAGCAACACAGCC
>NW_010313327.1:12145-13598 GCF_000700745.2 Antrostomus carolinensis
GCCGCGGCCTCCCCGGTCCGCCAGCAGCGCCGGGCGTGTGCCGCCTCGCCGGCGATTACCACAGGAAGAGCTGTAACGCTACAGCAAACCTCCCTGCTCAGCCCTGCTACAAATCAGGGTCAGGCGGCAGCGCTGTTAGACAGAGCCTGCCGCTACGTGCTCCTGCTCCTAATGTCCTCCCCGGCACGCTTCCTGGGGACGTGGAGGAGAGCGGCGCGGTGAGACGGCAGCTCAGCCCTCTTGTCCATCTGGGGGTTGCTGCCCTCTGATCCGGTTCCCCCACAGCCACACCACAAGTTGGGGCCGGCAGCACCAAGGATTAATGCTGGGGAGGCAGAAGCAGGGATGTTTTCTCCCCCAGGGCTGCTCTGGCTTTACCTTTAACATCTGCAAATGCGGTTAAAAGTTTGCCGAGCCTATTTTTAGAGCTTCTCACCACATGCGATTTCTCCATCGTGAGACAGGAAACGCTGATGAGGTTGTTCGCCACGGAGCTGCTTTCTCCTCCCCGGACGGCCTCTGAGTTCCTCTGATCTCCACAGTGCTGCCACACAACCAGCCACCTCCTGGTCCCCACCTCCTGGCAAGGGGACAATATCCTATGGCAAGCCTGAGAGCCAGTAGAGCTGCCTGCATGCCATCAACTTGCCTCGTGCCTCAGTTTCCCCAAAGTAACAGCATTTTGCTTTGGTCCTCACCCTGGAGCAGTGTTATGGGCTCGGTGGCTGAGCACCTCCTCGACCACAGGATGCACTGATGCACCAGGCATGGGGGATGCCAACGAAGCAAGACCCCAGTGGGGATGCCCACTACCCACCCTCGTGCCTGTCACCCACAGTGTGTCCTGTCACCACGCTTAACACGAAATGCTCTGGAGATGAAGCAGATCCCGGCTGCCCCGTCGGGCACCGGCCCTTCTGCCGCCTGTCACAACCCCGCACCTGAATACGTGGCACGGGCTCGACAGCCCGCGAGCGCGGCTGCGACTGGGCGGCGCGGGTACCTGCTGTTTGAATGTCAACATCTCATTTATACATCTTGATTGGCTCTCATCAGCCATGCTGCGTTACACCTGATTGCTCCGAGCCGGCGCGGGGTGCCAGACTGCAGAGCGTAATTTCATTTAATTGGTCCTCCATCCGAAGCAAAACAGAAATAGAGGAATAAAGAAACAATAAAGCATCTTCCTCACTAAAACAACAACAACAACAACAAAAAAATTAAAATCTCTGCATTTTTGGGGGTTGGTTTTATTTTGCAATCGTGAGCAAGGCCGTGCCATGGAATGGTGTTGGACGCCGCGCACGCCATGCGATGCTTTGCCACCCCGTGGGCTCATCACACTCGTGCTGCCCCTCGGCCCGCGACAAGCCCCGCGTTCCTGTCACGCTCGCCTTGTGCTCCTTCTCCCACCCGCTCTCACAAACCACTGAGGCTGAAATTTCAATTAAGA
>NW_010313328.1:0-592 GCF_000700745.2 Antrostomus carolinensis
CACCAGTCCCAATACCAAACCTTGAGGGACAGACAGAACACTTCCATGTGTGTTTTGAAGAGTTCCAGGGTAGAACAACATGTGTTCACTTTGACAGGTAGGAGAAAGTGCCCTAGCACTTTTTGTTTTGGTTACACTAACCTCTTATGGACTTACACATGTTTACACAAGGCTCTTGCATCCAATTTCTGATTGAGTTGTGCAAATCAGTTGATAAATCCCCTACCCATTTCTTAAAATCTCTACCCCTGTGGAGTGGCTTAAGATGAAAAAAAAAATGAGAAATTTTCTGCCCTTATCTCCCCCATCTCATCCCTGTGCAAAGGGAACCAGAGCACACTTGTGATTTCTTTGAGTTTTAAGATCCTTCATCAGTAAAGACACAATAGACAAAAAAAGAACTAGATATACATGTAGATAGGTACTGCGAAGGTGTTTTAACATCAAAGTTAACTCGACTTGAGAAATAACACTGCAATATAATCACTGGTCTTTGAAGAGTAAGATGCAGTACTCATTAGAAAACACTTGCCCTCTTGAATACAATTGCTGGTTAAAACCTATTTAACTTGTTATCCTTTTTTTTTTCCTC
>NW_010313328.1:620-2675 GCF_000700745.2 Antrostomus carolinensis
GATATTCTGGATAGGTTCTGATGTTATAGAACAACAACCCATTAGTTTCAGATCATATGGCAGCAAACCTCTACCAAATTGTCTTTTTTTTTTTTTCTTTTTACTTTTATTCTCCCCCTCCCCTTACAGTTTTGGACTATATCTCACTAGCTTACACGGGCTGACAATATACTTAACCACCTTCATCATCTCCTGCTCAAAGCTGAGCAAACGCTTCACCTGTCATTTTAAATTAAACTCTTATTCATGGGTTCCTGTGAGTGGGTTGGACTGCATACTGCAATCAATCGAAATCAACTCCATTCATCATATTAGCCTAATTTTCATGATAGATGTTCTGGCTAAAGTTGGTAGCTTCACAGATGCAACCATACCAAAAAAGAACATTCTACCTGCTGACAGCTCCCCAGCTCGCCCCCCACAAATTGAGATTGCATTCAAAATACTGTGTGAATTTCTCATACACCAATTAGGCATACTAAATCGAGGGAAGAAGATGTGTATGTTTTTCCTAATGTAATACAAGGAAAGGTATCTTTGAATTGATTCAGTTAATTATCTTAATAATTAATTACATCCTCCAGAAACAGATATATACAAACTATTTAATAAATGACACAAACAAATACTCAAATGGAAAACAAGAAAACAAATCTCACTTCAAAATACTGGTACAAAATCAATTCAGTGCTGATTAATTAGGCTGCATTTGTGGTGAACTTTTCCTTTTAAACTCCTATGTATTTAATTTAATGTGTAGTTTAAATACTTCCTAAATCACTGAGACATGATTTAGGTTACAGAATTTGTAACTGGGCCATATTACACCAAAGCAGTTAGGGAATTTGCAATATTACTATAAAAGACATGCTACCTTTGCAGCTAAATACAGGGCATTTTAATAGGCATAAAGCATGTCTTGGCCTAGGATTAATTCAGCCATCACCACTATGCAGAACAGCTGATATCAAAATACCACTCTTCTTTCTGTGGGTCCATTAAGCTTCTAAAATACTTTTAACACCCAGATTGCTAATCATATACTTGAAATCTAAACAGAGGCTTTTGTTGTCATTGTTGCAGATTTTCCCTGTGAATTATTTCAAATTATTACATTCGAAACAAAATTAAAACAGGAGTATATGTTGTTTTCTCCCTCTCTTGGTATTCTGTTTTCTCCCTATGTAGCCCTCCCTGTTAGAATAGAAAATATCATGCAATCCTTATGCCATGTTATCAACAAAGAATTGAAAAGGTCTCTGCTATTCCGATGACCTCTCAGAGCGTGGCTTCACAGCAAGGCAGAACAACTCTGGTTATGGTTCTCTGCACTTTCTTTCAAGGGCAAACTGGCTGAAGGGAACAAAAAAAAAAGCCTGTCAAAAGCTGGTTCCTATGTATGGAGCAGTGGGGTACACCAAACTCGTGCGTCTTAAATTTTTAATTTTGCAGTTTATTTTTGGCGTGGATTAGTTCATTGACCCAGTTCACCACATTGTGGTAACCTGATTCCCCTTTCTTCTAGCATTTTTAAAGTTCACCTTAAGGATCAGCGGCGGAACTTTCTCCTTGAACTCTTTGAGATCCCCATACACCTTCTCTTCTCTACAGCCACATTAAGTTTAGCCACAGGCATAGAAGTTGGCAAGGTCATGGGTATTCGTTGCTGAGATGTTCTTGCTCCCTAGGCCATTACCACCTTTGTCTGTGCCTAAAGGTGACTCTGCCTTCACATAGATGACAAAAAGTTTCTTAGTTATTTCATAGTTCTGGTAGCCAAGCTGCTTAGAGAATTAGTGCCTAATGGTCTATAGATGGGAAAACTGAAGTGACCTGTACAAAGGGCATCAAAAGCACAGGTCAACGAGAGGAAAACATTAACTAGAGTAACATTAATTGTGAATCACAATATTGCTAACACACAGTTCGCAGGCAGAAAAATTATTTTTTTTCCATGTGACAATATCCATTTACCACGCAGATTGGTGTCTGACCTACTTCTCAGAAAAGTGAGTTAAATATCCGGGATCATTGAAAAGTAATGACTTCCCACCT
>NW_010313328.1:2705-6240 GCF_000700745.2 Antrostomus carolinensis
ACATGGTCTTTCTACAGAACTGTCAAATTACGGTACCAGGTAAAACATGCACAGACTGGTTGTCTGCTGGTATAAACAACCAGATGAAAAGACTGGCTAACGTTTTCAAGAGTGACTTGTGATAGTTGGTGCCTTGATTTTTAAGAAATAGACTTTCCTTATGGGACAGGTATTTTGAAGGCTGGTCCTTAGATCTTTTTGGACATACCAGCCTTTTTCCACAGCCTTTTAAGAGCACACATACTCATTATTACTGACTAGTTATCCAGATCTTAGAAGAGCACACATATTCATTATTACTGACTAGTTATCCAGATCTTAGTCTTGGTATGCATAATAATAATAAATAATCACCCCAAACTTCAGAATAATTTTCTTTATCATTTTTGATGGCATCCTGGTTCTGATTTCCATCTAGATTTGAAACAATCTGCAGTATAATGAGCAAAAATTATTTTCAGGGGATTCTCGGGTGTTGGTGAATATGTTGATTCATTTATATCCAACTTTTCCATTCATGAATTTACCAGGCTCCATTTTAAAACAAATTGAGTGGTTTGCCCACAACAGCTCTTAACAGATTTTTCCAGAATATTACTGCTTTCAGGGACAGACCTTTTCTAATTTTCATTAACATTTATTCATGGACAGTTGATAGTCTTTTTGTTCACAGCAGTGATAACCCTTCAGTTTAATACCTTATTTCCCACTGTAACAGTATATGGGCAATAACCATATTCTTTTTACCTCTTGTTTTGCTAGGTTTTAAAATCCAGGTACTAACTCTGATCCCATGGGCTGAGCACATCATGTACTCTCCTGAAGTGCATCTTCCAGTCTAGTTTCCCCTTGTGCACCTCTCCCAGGACAGAGGATATTCTTCTTCCCTGAGCTGGTGGCATATGGGGTTTGTGCAACAGTATGAATGCCTCAAACAACGTAAATTCAAGGAGGAAGCTTGCCTCTGTTCCTCTGAGGCACATAAACTACGATCTTTACAAACTGCTTGAATGCTGCTGAGGGAAGTTTAGTACCACAGTTTCGTCTACACCCTTTCAGAAGTCATCAGCTTTCAGTGGTGTTCCTGTTATTTGAGAGATTTCTTGCTGGAATATCTGCAGCCACCTGAGAAACAGGGATGGGCTGATCAGTTTGAGATTAGCATTGTGCTTTGAAAGGTGTTACTGTGAATTGTCTTGTGGTTTGGAGTGGATATGCTTGACCTGGGCAATGACAGGTACCTAACAAATGTTTCTGTTAAAAAATAAGACCCCTCAATCAGGCTGCTGAAGATATGCAATGGTGCTTCGCTGGTAATTGTCAGCTCCACCATGCATCTCTTATTCATGGGCGTCTATGAGTGGGGTAGATTGCATACTGCAATCAATTGAAATCAACTCCATTCACTGCATTAGGCTAACTTTAATCCCTTAAAAATAATTTTAAATATACATCCCTTTACAGGCACATTAAAAATGTCAGGCAGCATGCAGCACCATGCTGACATTTGAAGACATCTGTAGAAAACCAAAGAAGAAATCTATACCCAGAGGTAAAAGGGGTTTCCAGTTTCTGGTAAAACTGTGCTGTCCAAGGAAGAGGAAAGGAGGGAGGGGAAAGGATCAAACTGAGTTTCAAGGATCAAACTGAGTTCAGGGCAGATGCTGGAGAGACACCAATGTTTCATTTGGCACTAGGTGCAGAGAACTGTCAAGCAAACACAGAAACTCTTGTTTAACTCTCAATCGGTGCATTGTTTATCCACGATCAGAGGGTGTGACCTTCCAGAAGGCTGTAAGCTGTGAGGCTTAACACTGCCGCTCATCAGCTCATAGCAGTGAACTGACCCAATGTGAGAAGAATACAGTACATAAATGAGACCACAGATTGCTGAACATGTCTTAAATGAAGAATGAGAGGAAAGGAATTTGGTAAAACACAGAATGCTTTACAATCCTGAAAGGGGTCAGCATGTTACGGTCCAAACTCCAGTAGCATTATTCTGTTGGCTAAAAAGGTGACAGCAAAGAACAAATTAACGTTGTTTTGCCAGGAATATTTGTGATACTGTTCATCATTTCATGTTGGTTTTAAAGAACAGCAGAGGCAATGTCAGTACTATTGCTCAAACCAAACTCAGACAATTGCTAAAAGCAACCTACTTCTACAGAAACACAGAGAAATACCGTTCTCCTATTTCCACTACCAGAAGATTGGGGTTTTCAGCAGATACACATTTTATGATCAAATCTGAAATATTACAAAAACTACCTTGTACTTAGAAGAAATAACTTTCTGTTGGCAGATTTTAACATTCCAACAACCTCACTCCTTATCTAGAAAATAACTTTTTAAAAACAATAAAATGTTTTTGGAAGTAATTATGGACCAAAAGGAGTGATGAATTGTGAATGATTTGAGAGCTACTGGAAGTTATGTTAATAACCAGAACTTTCAGTCTCCTTGGCAGCCTGAAAAACAGATACAGGAATAAGCTACAGAGTGACCATAAGAAGTGGGTGACTGGATTTTTTTCTCACATGGATTTTTTGTATAACAAGGAGGTAGGGAAGAATTTTTCTGAAGGACAGGAAAAAAAGTGACATAGATAATGGAATGCAAAGCTCACCAAACCCTCAATATATTAACATTCCTGGGGGCACATCAGAAAATGATTATACAGAGGGCTAAGTTCTGCATAGATCCAGGTATCACGCCACCCCAAAGTCTTTATTTTGAAAAGTGCCTGGATACACTTTTCAGATGTTAAAATACTAGTAGACATGAAACCTGATGTTCTGCCCACATCTAGACATGTAGAAATGTTAGTTAATACATGTGCTGAATTAACACGAATTATGTTCAAACACAAATAGAGATTAGAATAAACAAACAAACAAAAAAAGAACCAAGAGAAATGTGATCCATGAAAATTCATGACCTGATGACAAGAGACATTATCTTGCAAATGAGCATGTATAATACAAACATAACCTAGGAGTATTAAAGAACAAAATACGCGCCCTAGCAATAGCTGACTCTTCTACGTGATGTAATAATCTCTGTGGACAATAACACATCTATCAGCATTTCGAAGGAAACTGGAACAATAAATCTGGAGTTTACTAAAAACATTTCAGTAGAAAATAGTTTCAAATAAGCAATGTCCAGATCTGCACTGATGTCAGTTTTGTTGGTAAGCAGGACTTGAGTGGCATTTCCACTGTGAAGGCGTTCATTACTTTAACATCAACCTTAACAAGAAATCTAATGGGAAGAAGGACACGCCAGCCTCTGAAACCTACCTAGAGTCTCTCTGGGCTGAACAGGATATCCTAATCCTAATACAAACCTCTACCAGGCAACAAAGTTCACCAACTCTTCCCACTTCCAAAACAGTGCTGAGCCACATCTCCTTCCTAATGCCAACTGTTATTCCAAATGCTTTGGCTGAGAAAGACTGCAGCTGAATTCACACTCTGAAGTCCCTCACTTCCTTCACCCTAACCCTCAAACACCACAACCACCGTGCCCA
>NW_010313328.1:6399-27676 GCF_000700745.2 Antrostomus carolinensis
CACAAGCTCTGAGCTTTGCATGACACTAATGTAATTTTCACTCTGAAGACTCAATTTTCCCTATTTGTTATGTACATCCCAGCCTTTTTTCACTGATTAAAGGAATTAGGTTTTTTACCCATGAAGGACAGACGAAACCACCCAAACTATTTGACAGCATTAAGACATTTATGTTTTAATTAGAAAACACATTTCCTATTTGAAGTGGAAATATAAATCTGTAATTTGGGAATATGTGAAATTTTAAAGGAAAGGATAAGGTAGGAGTAGATGGTAAATGTGAAGCTGTAATTAAATTTTAAAACAAAACAGTTTTGTTAAGGGGCAAGAGGGAAAGCATATGAGAAAACAAGTGTTAAAGGAGAAGGAACTCAAGTGCTCTGCTGCGTCTAAACTAATGGAGCAACAGTTTTGTTTTAGAGGTTCCCCTCTTTCTCTTCAAAGAAAGTCTTCCTTAAACTCTCCAGGTTTCTGTTCCAGCCTTTTCCAAATCTGCAGCCTCAGTTTCTGATTCTAGTACGTGAAAAGGAGACATATAAACATCACAATTCAATTTGCCCAAAATCTTCATATGGGCTTCTGTAACAGCAAAGAGGCTGGTTCAGCTGCTTCAGTTCAAGCTTTCATCATGGAGTGGTATGAGTTGGAAGGAACATTAAAGCTCACCCAGTTCCAATCCCCCTGCCATCAGCAGGGACACCTTCCACTAGACCAGGTTTCTCAGAGCCTCATCCAACCTGGCCTTGAACACTTCCAGGGAGGAGCAGCCACAGCTTCTCTGGACAACCTGGGCCAGTGTCTCATCACCCTCACAGGAAAGAATTTCTTCCTATTATCTCATCTCAAACTCCCCTCTTTCAGTTTATAGCCATTACCCCTTTTTCTATCACTCCTTGCCCTTGTCAAAAGTCCCTTCCCAGCCTTCCTGTAGCCCCTTCAGGTACTGGGGGGCATTTAATCTCATTTATTCATTGCAACGTGCCCTCTGGCTGTTCTGAAAGGTGGGGGATTGCTCTTGCCTCAAGGCAGTTTGCACAGCGCAGAGAACTGTGCTGTCTTATGGGAGTGTCCTTTAGGGCTCTGAGTTTGAATTTCACTCAGAGTCCAGTGCTGTGACCTAGATATGTGACCCGCACTTGGGCCAGAGGAAGAGGTTAGAAGAGTCTGACTTGCTTTGCACGTGTACATGGTGTCCAGGGTCCGTGAATTCATAGGCTGTCCTTGGGGAATGGTGGTGCTGCACAGGACAGGGTCTGACAGGGACAGAGTTTCTCATACTGTGCCTAGGATGGGAAAATTAGTTTCTAAATCCAGTAAGTCTCCACTGGCTCCATCTAGAGCATCATCACATAAACAGATGGAATTATATGTAATGCAGAGGCCTGACCTGAAAGATCAGCACTGAGGGCTTCAGACTGATTTTATGCAGGACATCTGCAGCTCCTCATCAATAATCCTCTGTTATTATCACAAACAAGTGAAAGGTTTCATTACCCTAACACAAATCAAGCTTTAAACATACACACATTCACACACAATGCTTTTCTGTGATAGATCAGTTCAGTGCTGGAAAGGAAGAGTAAGTACCATTTTGCAGATGGAGAAACTATGGCTAACAGAGGGGAAGTAACTTGCCTGAAGCAACACAGAAGGTCAAAAAAAAGAACAGAAAATGGAATAAAATGCAAGAATTCCAAGTCCTCACTCAGCCCATCAACAAGTTGAACCTTTTTATGCAACTGAACACAGTTGCATGTAGCTGCTGCATTTAAAAGCAGAGAGGAAAGCTGACCAGAAATATGCCAGGATGGTTTCACCATGAAAGCTGAAGAAATCTCTAAGCACTCAATAAGTGACTTGTTATAAGTGCACCACAAATACACAACTGCTTCTGCCAGAAATTTGAGGAGATTGGTTATAACATGTATAAGGAATGCACTTTTTTTAAAGTAAACATGTGAAGACCAGTTATACTTTTGTGTAATTTCACTGATTACAACCTCTTAACAAAATTACTGCTTTTTTTGCCTTTTTTTTTTCTTTTTTTCTTTTTTTTTTTTTTAAAAATTTGACAGTTTTGCTCCATGCCTGAAAGTGATAAAGTTTCTGGATTATATTCTGGTTTTACCTTGTAAAGTAGCTTGTAGCCTGGAGGTCTGAGTCCTGAGGACGGAGGTTATCATACACATACTTCAGATCCTGAATGCTGTTTAGCTCAGGCAATCCTGCATGCAGCATCTTAAAGTAAAGAAATATCATTAGTCCACTAATTATTAAAAAGAAATTTAAAAGAAATGGATATAGCTGAGAAAAGAAAGGTTTTATACTGAAAGGGCTGCTTGTAAAACACAGTTTTGCTGATCTGAAAAGAGCTTCTGATATCTGCAAAGAAGTTCTGATGCTAGAGCAATGTCTGGAACAATAAAGTGAATATACTGCATTGCAAACCTCCACACTGAGGTGCTGGGAAGAGGCATGGGTCAGAATCATTCATCCATTTCAGTTACTTATTTTCTCTTCAGATATCATAATGTGTGCATTGCTAAGCTTCCTTCATAGTCATCCAATGATGATAAAGGGAAGGTGACCAGATTCAGCCTTCTGAACAACAGTTAACTACTAGTTTCTGTTCTGCTCAGTGTTATCCTAGTCTTAATCCCATTTAGTGCAACATCACCTTCTCATTTGTAACTACAGATTCCACCATCACTGCTTGGGACTCCTCCTGCAAAGGGATCAAAGATTCACTCCCTTTACAGTCAATGGAGGAGGAAGCTTCTTTCAGACATCGATATATAGCAGGAGCCCCGAACAGGGTGTGGAGAACAGCCCTCTGTAGAAGTGAATCATTCTTCATGGATGTGGGAAAGATCTGTTCTAGTTAGTTAGCCAAGTAGGATCAAAAGACGAATAATGCAAATATTCCCCTTGCAAAGTAACACAACTACCACAGTAGGGTAGACGATCGAGTGTGGCCAATTGCACATACAGCTCTCTCCAGGCATTTTAAAATGTCAGCAACAAAAATAATTTTGGCTCATTTCAAAACCTACTGATTTTTCTCAACAATCACAGTAAGTTGAGAGTGATGCTTTGTGTGCAGTGGAATAAAAAAATAAAATAAAAAAATCACTCCTTCACATTGCTCAGAAGGAAATATATCTGAATTTGCAGTCACTGCTGTGCATTCTTCACTGATATTTATCTCTAGCTCAAACAGAAAGACTTACTGAGTTTTGTGGATAATAGCAAAGAAGAAAGGAAGCTCTGCTTTTGTTTTAAGGTTTGGTTGAGAGATTAAAAGTAAGGAGAAAAGAGATGGAGGGTATTTTCTTTATTCCTTCAAACCATCTCAGTATTTTTAAGTCAAGTTTCAATATTTTTTATATTTTATTTTTGGCATTATGAGGAAAATCTTGCTTCATATCTGACCCAATCTATACTACCACTGGACAGTTAGATTGCTGTCTCACAGAGTTCTGCCTAGCAAGGAGCAGAGAAAATGAGAAAGCTCAATGAGGTGAATTTAAGTGAGTTGAGAGCAGGGACAATAACATCATTCAGCACTTAAGGACACACAATGCTATTTATCTGTATGCCTTCAACCCATTTATCAAAGATGGTAACAACTCCTGTCTCCTTTAACCCCCCCCCCCAAAAAAAAAACAACAGAGTTGCTGCATAGGCAAATTAAGCTTCTTGCTCTGCATTAGAAAAGGGTACAATGCCAGACATGAACATAATCTGACTGATGTGTAGTGCAATTATAAAAATGATTTTTTTTTTAAGTTCTCTGCATTGCAAAAGGTGGAAAACCATTTGCTGAAGTAAAAAAAAAATAAAAAAAATAAAAATTCTTTAGCTGGGCAGTGCCTACACAGTGCCTTGCTGGCTGCAAGGGCACCTTAGAGGCTTCTTATGTTGCTTCATCCCTTTTGCTCCATATAGCATATCTTTTGTGTGGAAGAGGCTTCTGAATACTGTGGCTAGTGATATTAGATGCCAATCAGACAAGATATGTTTGAAAAACAACTACAGGTCACCTATGGCAACTCAAAGGCCACTAGATGCCTAAGTTTAAGTGCCTGCATTGCTCCCATCGTTTGGCCATGCGTATGTCTTGACCTACCACACTTGGTTATCCCAGGCCTTCTGACTCACTGACTGCAGCTGCCTACACCCTCCTTGGGTCTGGGTTCAGAGCTGACATGTGACCCTCAGCCCACCATCCCATGAAAAATTAATAGTCCTGGTATGTACTTTCCATGTGTGAGACCTCCAAAACAGGGGGTGTTTCCTGATCCTCTTTTCCCAATGTTGTTTCTGAGTTGTAGAAGGGTGAAATGACTTGTATGGGGACACAGGATCCTCAAGTCTTAGATTTACTCTGTCTAGGCAGTCTCCTTTTTTACAATATTAGCCCAACCTGTTTCTTGTCACAACAAAGGCAAGTGGATCAATTACTTACTGTCTAGTGTCACCTCTAAGCCCCTTTTAATAATTTTCTACCTGAAAAATCTTTATAACAGTAACGGATTTTGCATTTTTTTTTAAACTAGTCGAAAGGTATTTGTGTCCTGTAATAACCCTCTTTATAAAAGTTCACATCAATCCTTTAATGAGAGGAAAGCTGATGAGCTACAGGCATTTACGCAGCTGAACTCTGCCAGCAGACTCTTGGGTTTCCCACAGATGTTTCTGCTTTTGAAACTGATGGAAACTTCATGGATTATTTCTTACTCCCAGTAGCAAATGTCAGCACAGTTCTAGAAACATGCTGCTCACCACCAAGAAAAAGCATTAAGTCCCAAACTGGGCCAAAACTCCCAAATTGTTGGTTCTAATCACAGTTTGCTAGAAACCACTAACAGTTACTGACCATCCAGAGCACAGCTTCCTACTGCTGTGAAGTACTGTACTTTTTGGAAATTGCCTTATTGTTTGGATTTTTTTAACTATGGTTTATAAATAGCAACTCAGAAAACAGAACGTGGGAGGGAAAGGAAAGATTAATGATGCAGATTTCCAGATATTGAGAGAAATCTTAGACTGTCATAGATACAAATAGGCAGTGGTTAGTTTATCTTGCCCCTTCATGACAACATCTGATATTTTGCATGGAAAGGAATTCAAAGTGTAACTTCTTCAAACTGTAACTTCTTCTTATTTCATTTTCTAGAAATTATCTAAAACATTGTGATACTTACAGTTTCAGACCAACACCCCATTTCAATTGCAGAACCAAACATCACTGGCAAAAACAAGGCAGTTGCAAACTTGTTTCATTTAATTTCTTTTTGATACTAAGTGCTCACTGGTGGGGTGTGAGTACACTGCCACTTATTTTTCAATTATGAAATGCAACACAACTGACTGAACTGCAGCCTATTGACAAATGTTAAAACATATCTCTCAGCTGACTTTTATCTCAGCACTATTACCTCTTTGTAAAGATCAGCAGAAACAAAAGAAGATGCAGCACGTCCTCAATATAGACAAACCTGAGCTATATCCAGGCAGAGACAGTGAGTTATTTCAGAGCTCCTGCCGGGAACATTTTCCTAACGCTCTCTCTCTATTATCCCAGAGTAATCTAACATCATTATCTCTGCTGATTGCAGAAAAAAGGACTGCACTGGAGGTGAACAGAAGATGTAGCTATATATGCAGCATGTGTTTTTAGGCAACCTGTTCAGAAATGCAGAGATTACCGCTGTGGATGAAGGACCATGGGCACTCCTGAATTTTCCAGAGGCTCTTTACCTTAAGACAGTATCTCCTTCAACTGTAACTCTGCACTGTTTTCAGCCAAAATTATGGGCAAAAGTATGCTTTATGACAGCAATGCAGTTTTGCTGCACCTTTGTGACTATTTAGAAGCAGGGTTAAGAGATCTGGGGCAATCCTTCCTGCTCCATATTAACAAATCACAAAATGTACCATGGACAAGATAGGAACAAGATGAACAAATTCTTGCCATTTCTCCCCTCCCCATTGCAGAAGTTGAAGACTATAAAGTAGTACCCCAGCCTCAGCAGGGCTTCTGTTCATAAGGTTGTGCAGATTTTTTTCCCATGCAGACCAATCATCTAGATTTATTATTTAGATTAATATTTTAGATTAATATCTTAGCTAAGCAACTTGGCAAATATTAGTTAATTTAATAGTCTCATTCTACCCACAAAGAGGGAAAATCATTAACCTTTCACACACAAGTAAATAGAGACATAAAGCAGCTATGGAATCTGCCACACCACATGAACTGGTAGGGATACTTAAGAGAGAAAAACTCCTAGAGGTCTTAAAATCCTATGCAAAAGGATTTTCAAACCCGTGTTAATATGGGTAATGCTCGCTCTGTTCCGTGTTTACCATTCTAAGAGAGTGTGGAAATGTGCAAAAACCCCATTCTAATGACATCATTGTTAGCTGCAGTACACTGTCACATCACCCACTCTGTGAAATATTTGGTTTACTTTGTCTTGCTGTAACCATGAACAGGATTGGTAAATGATTGCTTGGAGACCTAGAGAAGAAGGGCTGAGTGAAATTCCTGATGGTGAAACTTGTACCCAGCTTCTTTTGCAGTTTTCTGTTATTTTGTAACAAAGAAATATTTTTTTTTTTAATTTTTTTTTTTTTAAGAAACCCAAACCAAGCAGCTCAGCTTTTCTTTTCTCAGAAATTAGTACTGAAATTGGATAGTTCCTTTGCACAGGAAGTGCTAGCACTAACATTTCCAGTAGAGAAGCTGATACCTCTTCAAATCACAGTGCTACTGAAAGTAGCAGAGAAGTGGTAAAAGGGAAGAGGACACCAGAGGAAATTGATTTTTGGTTTAATCCTCAAAGTTCTTACCATCTCCAGCAGGTTCAAGAGTAACTGGCTGTGTTTCCTGACTATATTATAAGCTCGACAACAAAGTTCCACAAACTCTTGAAAACGCTGTGGGTTTTTTCCACCTTCTGTGATGAAATACTCCATCTCTGATGTGAAGATGAAGGGAGCACGGTCCCTTGAAAAGAGAAAATTGCATGAGAAATTTCACTGAAAATAGCAAATCATGCAAGACAGTTAATATTTGTAATTCCCATTTGTTTCTCTAGTATTACCTTTCTCATTATTTCGCCTCTTCCTTCCTCAATATGGACAGCTCTACTGCTCTGCCTGCTGTTACTGACTAATTGGGGCAGAGACAGGTCTCACAGTAAGAGCTTCCTAGCAAGAAAGCCAACAACTAGACAAGTTTGGAGGTTACACGTTTTCTTCAGGCTCTTTTTTACTTTTGTTTTTAAACTGTCATTGCTTTAATTTCTTAACTCCAGCCTGAAAGTGAATCTGGAAATAAGTTCTCTCCCGGTATTGAAATATTTAAAAGTTGTTCTCGAAGAGGATGGATAAAAATATGAACTCCCTACTAGGCAAGAAGTGAATTTAAGAGAAAAAAAAAAACCCTACAACTCCACAATCCAACAACAAAAATACACAACATACGATGCTATCATTAAATGTACACCATTCTGAAGGGTTGTTTCTGACCTCAGTTACAACAGAATAAACCTAAATAAATTTTCTGTACAGTTACTGTGTATTCATCCCAGAGTAAATGAAGTGCAGAATCTGACATGGTCTTGCCTTTTTTTCCTTATCACTAGCATAGTTTGTGACTGTGGCATGCTATTGCAGAAGAAAACAGATTAGCCAGGCTTCTGCTAAGAATCCTATCATTTGATAGTTTCAGAAAGGCCTGATACACTGCATCCTTGCACAGACAGAACTACTGCAGCAATTTACTCATCACAACTGTGTATATAGAGGCATGTAAACAGATTAGAGGCTCCATTCCAAGGAAATATATACAATGTTAACCCTTAATTCAAAATGCACTTGAGTAAACTAAATATTCTTGGGAAGCTTGAATGCAGAAACAAATTTGAGGATTTCTGTTTCTTGCTAAAACCTCAAACGTGGGTTGAGTCTGAATCCACTCCGCTTGCTGATTCATTCATAAATGAGACAGAGAAGCTTTCCTAGGAGTTTTCCTCATTTTCCTATAAAAATGCCTGCCTTCTATTACAGAAAGAAAGCCAAATTGCTGTGAGATTCTAAGCTGCAGCTGGCAGTCTTAATCACAAGAAATGTGCAGGTGGCTTTCCCTTTCTCATGTCTGGAAATTCTTCCTGTTTTACACTGAAGCTAACTTTGAAAGCAGACTTCCTATGGGTGTTGTTCACCTCAAAGTACCCCGGCCATTAACCTTTTCTTAAAATATATTATTCAACTTCAGCTAGGTAGTATTAGGAATGATGAAAGTCCACAACAGTCATTCTTATTCTTTCCTTCCACGTCTTTCTGTATTACACAAGATGGGAGTTCACACAGTTACATTGCAGTATGACTGTTATATATTTTTGCACAGTTTTGTGCTGTAGCTCTCAAAGAATTACAAACCTGTGTCTCTGACTGATTTCAGAAAGCAAGATTTTCCCAAAACCTTCATTCATTCATTCATCTTTTAGCTTATCTTTTGTTTAGTAGTAGTATTTAAAATAGATGTTAATTATTAAATAAATTGATGCAATTAGGGTCACAGAAGTCAATTCGTTGAAGCCAGTAAGAAAGAGAGAGAAAGCCAGAAAATTAGCAACATTAACAATTTTCACTTATCTATGGACAGAAGTCCAATCTAAATCCTGACTTGAAAGCATTTTAGCATCTTGAGAATGTTTAAAAAACAAATCTGTTTCTCTTCTGCATTTACATTTTTGGGCTAAAATACTCCAAGTCAAAACTACCACTGTAAAGGTCGCATATGACGTATTATTTTCAAAATTCATATTTGATTTCCGATACACAACTGCATCAAGAGACACAATTACACTAGGAAAACATATTCCTTTCTGAGCTAGTCCAAGTCACCCACATTAAACTACTTGAGCTGAAAAGAGATACTGCAATCAGAAATTACTTTACTGGAAGAAAAATGGTATTTAACATTGTTAGGCTGGGCTGTGGGCCAACTTCCACATAATGCAACGATGGCAACATTATGTTCTTACTGTTGTTGCTAAAGGATCCATTTGAACATATAACTGATATTTTAGTATTTATATTGTTTATAGATTAATTTTACTTGTAAGATGATTTTAAGCAGTTTTACAAGCTTCTTAAATTTCTCAGTATCATTTAAGACTTTCTTCTAAGGTGTTACGCCCGCCCTCCCTTGTTAACCTGCCAAAGGTGATGTAGGAATTTGCTTTCCCTGGTTTTGCTCAAGGTCTTGTTATATCAGAGCCTCTACCGCAATGTAACCCCTGTAATCAGTCAGATGCTGTAGCTCCATTCCTGCATGTGTCTAAGTCAGCTGGCTGCTCATAAAGGGAACACTTTGCAACTGAAATTAAAAAAAACAAACCAAAACAACAAAAAACCCCCAACTTAGTATAGCAGACAAGACCCACTAGAAAGAATAACAGTCATTTCTCACGATAATATTAAAAAGCAAAGTTTCAGTGGGAGGAGAAACTTACTCACTGAAGAGTACATAAAGAATTCTGAAAAACCAATTGACAAGACTGGATGTCTGTGTATAGACGTAAAATCTTCCTTGTTGCCTTCACAAATTCCTTTGGAATATAAAAACATAGCAGAGGATAGTCTAAAAATTACACCAGTAAAATTACAAACAGCCAAGTCAAGTCACTGTCCATCATGCATGGGAAAATCTACATCAGTAAACAACAGAGGCTGTTTTAGCCTACATAAGAAAAAAAGTAATGCATGCTCTGGTGTTGCATGAACATTCTAATTTATCACACACACACGTGCATATGAACCTCACCCCAGTGCACTGCCTGTATTTCTATATTTAAAGCAGTACAACTCTAACTGACAGCCTTCTTTGTGGCACATAGCTAATACTCTATCACATGATGGCATTTATTGAGAAGACATGCAATGCAGCCAAAGGCCTGGTAATAACAACTAGGAAAGATGTCACTCATTTGGACATAAATGTATTACATAGCTTGCTCACATGAAGTTATGTAAAAGATATAAACATGAAATACTTCTTGCCCCAAAACATAACCTAAAGATCACACCTAAGCCCTATAATACTTTACATCCATAGGATGTTCAAAGACTGATGACTGTCTTACAGCCAATGGGACAAGAGCCCCATGGCCAAAAATCTGTATCTATTATGACTTGCTGCTTCCATCAAATTAATGAAATGACTGGCATCAGTATAACAAAACTGGTACAACGAAATATTTTCAAGTAAAAGCCTTTTACCATATGTCTGTAGAAGACCAAAAGCATTTTTTTTTTTATTTTATGGTGTGCTACATAAATACAGAATTGAAGCATTCTTGAAAGACCTCTACTATATAATGGTAACGGTGAGTACCATCATTTCTACAAAAAAAACCCTCATTGAGGTAACACGTGTGGCTTGAGATAGATCAAAGATGTACAGCCAATAAGCCTCCCAAAATCATTAAAGCTACCTTATCACAGCTTGTTCATTCCTTTTTTTTTTCTCCTTTCTTTTTTTTTTTTCCTCCCACTAAAACCCTCGAGATTAATGAGCCCTTTGGTTTTATAATAGAAATCAGTCAAAAAGGTAATACCCCTGTCTATGACAGAATCTGATTGCAGTCCTGGACCTTAAAGAGTTATACTTTACTGTGGCTGTGACAAAAGATTTTACTCAAGTCATACAGTGAGAAGCAAGGCTAGTTTTATGGTGGTTTTATTCTTTTTTTTTTTTTTCTTGTGTACTGCTTTTAGAGATTTAAGATTTTTATGGGAATGTGTTTTGCAGTTCCTCTGGAGGTTAAAATTGTTTGGATGATAAGTCATAAGAGGGAGGAATGAAAGGAAACCTCAAGCAACTGAAGAGATCATCATGCAAAAACAAACTCGGTCTGGGGCAATGGGAACATTTACTGGGACTTCACTGTAAGCTAGAAATATTCCTAGAAGACCAATAAGATCATCAGGGTTTGTTATGAAACATTAGATGTAAGCAGATTAACAAAGCTTGTAAGGTCAACAATGGTTTTAGTTTTTCCTATTACAAATCTCATGGTACAGAACATTTAAGAATGATACAGTGACTTCCTTTTAAATTAAGCAGAAAAAGCATATGAGATAATCAACAACAAATGACCTTTACTCTGATCCAATCTAAACTTCCTAATAGTGTAGTTATGGAAAAGTTCAAGTCACACACAGTTGTACAATGAGATCAAAACAGCTGTAGTCCAAGTTGTCATATGGACATAGGAGACAATGCGTGAGAAACCATACCAGAGCTGTCTGCAATTTAAAAATCAGATGCTTAGCAGCATACGCCCCCATATATTCCCCAACTACTTTAACACCATTTTGCCTGAGTCAAGAGTGAATGATCGTATTCAGCATGACTATGGGAAATTCAGATGTATCCAGTATACAGGAAAAGCTTTTAGGGAGTGTTTGAATGCTGACATCCTTTGCTCTGCAGCAAAAGCCAAAAGCTTATTGGAGAACACACTGACACAAAATAAATTAACATGAGTGCTTATTTCTCTAAGCCAAGTGAAAATATCTAATCATAGCTATCATATATTTGTACACACAGAAAAAAATACAAGCAAGTGTATTCCTTTCATATATTAAAGAATGAAACAGTGAAAAACTGTACAATAGAATTTGTCTCAAGCAAGCACATAAAAAGTAATTAAAAAACATGCCTGGAAAGGGAACCACAAGAGATGCTCCATCTTTCTGCTTACGAGGACAAGATCAACCATAAACATGCTTCCGAGATGCTTATTTAGCCTATTCTCAAAGATTTTTAGTGATAGAGTTCTTCTCCAACCTCCCTATCAAATTTCTGTTCCAGTATCTCCCCTCACAGAGGTTTTTTTTTTTCCTTAATGCCTAATCTGACCTTGCTGTGCTTCCATCCCATTAATTCTTGTTTTTTCCTAAGGGAACATTCCTGACTTCTTTACAGCAGCCTCTAATGTATTTGCAGACTGTTGTTATGTTTTTCCTCAATCTACTGTAGACAATTGTTGCAACTTTTTCTCCTAAATCTTGTTTTACAGATATCTGATAATTTTAATTGCTTTTCTCTGGACTCCTTATAATTTCTCTGCACTCCTTATCCACATCTTTCTAAAAGTAAAATGTTGAAACTATTCCATCTGAAGTTTTACCAGTATCACATGACGCAAAAGGACTACTTCACATTTCATGCTTTCCAATTCAATATTCTATCAACTCATATTCAACTTGTCTGAAGTATAACTCTCTGATCCCTTTCTGAAAAACTACCTATCACTGCCAATCCCAAAATTCATCACAAGTAAAAACCTTTACAGTAGGCTAAAAAAAATGAATAAACATATTCTCTACCCCATCGTACTGGTTACTAATGAAAATATTAAAGGATGTCAGTCCCACCACAAACTTTATGGTTTGCCATTTGGTGTATCCTTCCATCCTGATACTGAAACACAGGTAGGTTCTTACCACGAATGGTTGTTAAAGCAGTTCAGCACTGTAATGGTTTTATCCTGGCAGTGCCTTCTTAACTTATGGTAATGTTATTTATGAAAGTTACAGGAACTCTACTAAGGCTACATTAACTTACATCAAGTTAGATGATAACTATTCTTTCTCCTCTATCTCACAAAATGATCCTCTCCTGGAAAAAATAACCACTTAAGAAAGGTGAATGCTCCAGCAGAAATCTACAGTGCTTATGATTCTTCTAATCATTGTTAGAGGAGATGACAGTCTCTTCAGCAAGCATAGAATCTAAATGATGTAAATATAATTTAAGTGACCTCATAGCAGAGCAGTAGTTCTGAACTTTGTATAAAATATAAATAAAACCTTCACTTGCTGGAGTTGACAGCAGTTTTCCCATTGACTTCAATGACACTTGCTACCACGTGCATTTTCACTGGCTTGTATTGCAAATCTATCTTCAGATTTGTCCAGGTAACTTTTCTGTTTTCTGTTTCTTTTAGTGAGGAAATCTTGCTAATAGTTCCACAGATACATGTCTGCTCCTGAAATGTGTAAACAGCCTCTTGTTGAGACTTTATTCCTCAAATCACCCAGACCTGATGTATACCCATCCACTTCTAAATAAAATAAAAACCTAAATTTCAACTGCCAAATGGTAATTAGAATGCTGTAAAAAGGAATAGAAGAGAGAAGTGAATTAACAAACTTGAAACAGCTTTCTAAAAAAAATAGAATTTATTTATCCAGAGGGATTTAATCTCCATTGTATTTTTAATAGCTTTTACTTCCAGTAACAGGCAGATGGAGAGTTGCTTACCCAAACAGGGAACTTGTGACTAAGCTTCAAGGCAAAAAGGACATATATAGGA
Source organism: Antrostomus carolinensis (assembly GCF_000700745.2). Taxonomy (NCBI): domain Eukaryota; kingdom Metazoa; phylum Chordata; class Aves; order Caprimulgiformes; family Caprimulgidae; genus Antrostomus; species Antrostomus carolinensis. The sequence continues at coordinate 19,800 of NW_010313328.1, forward strand.
AGTGGAAGTAAGGACTGGCTACAAAGGAGAAATACAGAAACTCTTCCTGGGCATGCAGTAATAGTGTTAGGAAAGCCAAAGCCCAACTGGAGTTAAAACTGGTGGTGGACATAAAGTGCAACAAGAAGTTCAGCTGATAAATTCTTAAAAGGATGAACAAAGAAAATATGGAGCTGCTGCTGATTGGTGATTTAGTGACATGGGATCACAGACAAGGCTGAGGAACTCATTACCTTCTTTGCCTCAGTCTTCACGGACAAGGCCCCCCAGGTGGTGGGCAGGGAGCTGAGCATGAGCCAGTGGTGGGTCAAATAAAGTGGAGGGAGGTGATGAAGTGATGGAAGTGATGAAGGCCAAGAGCATCCCAGGCTGAATTCATGGGAGAACAGCCATTACATCCCCTTTACTTAGCACTTGCTAGTCTATACCATACCAAAACAAGAAAGACGTTGCTAAACTGGAGTAAGTTCAGCAGACGGACATCAAGAGGTTTGGGGGCTAGAGCTGGATGGATTCAGGCAAGAATAGAGAGAAAATTGAAACAGCTGAGGTTCTGATTGGCCATAAGAAAAAGTCCTTTCACTATGAGGAAAATTAACTACGGAAACAAGTTGCCTGGAGAGGTTATCCTGGGAGGTTTTCAAAATTCAACTGGACATAGCCCTGGATAAACTGGTCTGAATTTAGTGTTGACCTTATCTCCTTAAGACTTCCACAGAAAGATACCTGAATGCCAGAGAATCCTTGGTTCAGGTAAACTCCATGGCCTGGACCTTCAAAACATGCATCTAATATTTTTGACCTACATTTTTCAACCAAAGGACCAGAAATCATACCAGTCTACACCAGATAACATGCTTTTAACTCAATTTTCTGCCATTTCTGCTGCTGTTTGAGATATCTATAGCATGAAAGTTTTCTAACTACAAATCTGAAATCTCATTTCTGATTACAATTTTACCCACAATGTTTTTATATTAACATCTATCTTTAGAGGCAGAAACACCAAACAAGAAAGAATCTCCTGAATTCCTTAGGTAACTAAGTACAGTTCTCAAGCCATATGGTCTTATTTATCCGTTAAATTAGTTCTTATGTGTGTATCAACTTTGCTATTATTATTTTTCACTGTCAGAGTTTTAATGTTAGCTTTCTGGTGAAATCACTGCGTTGGACATACTCGCTATTTTGATCAGTTGTAAAAGAAATATTTCACACATTGGATTGGCCTGTTCTAAAAGATTTATCTGTTTCTGTCAGTAACTGAATTAGTTACATTGAAATTTAATCATGCTTAATGGATATGGTAGAAAACAAGCTGTAATCCTTGCCTAAGCGAAGGGCTCTGATTCATTGTTCTGTTAACATCTGGTTTCCCCAAGTAAACCAAGCTGTAGTAACTATTTATTTGTGCCCTTTGCCTGTGCAAAGTGCAAGGGAATGTGACAACTAAAAACTCTTTCATTGTGGGACCATGAAAATTAGTGAGTTTGTAAATCATGGAGATTTGATTACACCCAGTCCCATAGGATTACTATGCTAAGTGACAGTATAGCTAACGGACATGTTAACAGCTGAGGTTAGACATGGTTACAGTTCTTAGGGTAGACCTTGTATTTGCAGCATGCATTGCCACCAGGACTCACCTGGAAGCTTACCTGGCAACAAGAAAATTGGCAACAGACTCATGGTAGGAAAGCAGAAATTAGTTCAAGGAATCCCTTGATGGTTTTCACTCCGGCTGCGTTGCTCCAGTCTCTGCTGTGATCACTAGTTATTCTGCAGTCTGACCACAGAATTTATTCACTTAGGTCACAGAATTTCAACCATTTTGTACAGTACCAGCTGACTGTGTATTTTGGAAGAGAAGAGCTACTTTGCTTTAAGAACATATATGTCTTCAATAGTTTCAAACATTGTCCTGTTGCAACCATGTGCATCTTATATTGATTAGTTAAAAAGCTCTACTGTGTCCAGCTCAGACACCTTCTGAGCTGAGTTAGGATCCTCTATTCAGACACATATAAAGCAACCCGCATTCAGTGTCACCAGCAACCAGACTGCATAACAATGTTAAGGTGGATTTAATCCTTTATATACTTCACGTTCAATGTCTGTACTTGAAAGTGCTCAGTACAGCATTCCTGATGCCTTATACCATTTTCTAAGACTATCACATTTTCCAGGTGCATTAGGAGTTTATTACTAACCCTACTGTTAAAACACCTAAGAGTTCATCCATGAGGAGATTGAAGCAATTCCTCTTGTTCACAGGGATGGTTGGACAAGTTATTTTTGTGTTGTGACTGACCCTCAGTACTGAAAAAAAGAAATATTTTAAAACTCAGACCTAAAAGTTGCCTTAAAATAAATTTAAAAAATGGACTTATATCCTATAACTACCAAATGTTCAGCTAACAGGTCTTTTCAGTATGAGATGGCTGTTGGGAAAACAGTAGTAGATCGCTGCAAGAGCTTTGCATATCACCAGGCAAAACAGAGAAATAAACCAGTGATGAAGAAGTTGAATTGCACAGAAATTCCTTAGGGCAGGGGATGAAATCTTACATGAATTAAATATAACAGTATGCTTTCCAGTTAAGGATGAAGGACAAAGGCGTAGTGTGCAGAACAAGCAGAAAAAGATACCAAGACCAAGCAACAGAGATTAATTTAAAAGTGCTTGATGTATACTTGACTGTGCGTGAGAACAGCTCCCCCTGAATATAAATGTATACTCGACTGTGTGTGAAAACAGCTCCTCCTGAAGATAAAAAGGTGTGTACATAAAGCTTTTGGAGAAAGAGATGATACAATAAAATGTTTCTGATGGGAGCAGGAAAGAGAAAACATATGTCTCTATAAAGAGTTATACTTTGAAAAGGATAACAAATAAAATCATATAATCAAAATGGTCAGTGAACGTGATGTCTCCTTTCCGTTTTATTTCTGTTTTACTGTTAAAGTTCCTGTCTCTAGAGTCACGTTCTACAAAAAATCATGGAGTGACTAACACAAGGAGAAGGAAGGAAGAAATCTCTGAAGCAGGAAGTTGATAGGGAATTACTTAAATAACTCATGTGCAGTAAATCTCCTAAAGCGGAGGGAATTCCACTGGTGGCATCAAACAATTTCTCTAGCTCAGATTAACAAGAATACATGATAACTCCTTCAAGAAAACAGCTGTTCCTGAAGATAGGAAAGCAGTTTATGCCATGATTGAACTGAATGAAAAGAGCTGTGACAGATGCGAACTGGGTTCCAGGGAACTCAATTTAGCAGAACAATGAACTTGGATGGACAAAATTGGACAGGGTCAAATCCATACAGCCACTGTGTGGGAAAAACAGTTCCTCCCTTAACTGTCTGGGTACTTTGAAAGGGCTAATAATAATAATAATAATTAAAAAATATTAAGGAAACAAAGTGGACAGTGAACACAATTTACTCTGATTTCAAAAAGCTTTAGTTGAATGCCCTCCACAAGAGGCTATTTACTACATCAATAACCAATGGTAAAGGGTAAACTACTATCCAGGCTCAGTAATTAGAGAAAGCATCAAACCAGAACAATAAACACCTGCTCTTCAAGGTAGACAAAGGGAACAGAAGCACATCTGAAACTCACAACTGCAACTTGTGCTGCTCATATGTTCTCAGACTCAACTTGTGCTTCTGGAGTTTAAATTGGGCAATTAGATACACCTGACTTTTAGAAACGATGGACGTCTTGCCTCATAAATTCAAGCCCCTTTGGAGGTGACACTGTTTCACCCTTAGGTCTTTATGCATATTTCACCTTCCAGTCGTTATGCAACAACTTATGTGTATGACTATCTTTAAACATCTGTATAATCTTATTAAGATCATTGGGGCCACTAAGGTTCTTTAAGTCATGAAAGTAAATCTTTCCAGGATTTCAGTCAGAGATTTTTGGAGACTGGCACACAAGAAGTGCTGAAAGTGGATGGTGGCAAAGGATTAGCAATTACCAGTTCACATAAACTAATAACTCCTGACTGATCATGTCAGAAGAAGAAATTTAAAATGCAGAGAATAAATTAATAAATAAGCACACTGAAAATTCCTAATGAAATCTTTCAGAAGGTATTACAGGTTAGTCCAACAGTTTTAATGGATAAACTTAGAAAATGAAAAGTGATAATACTTTAAGTTTTTACTCTCAAGTTTTAGACTCTTCCTTTGATAAGTACTCTAAATAAAATTTCTAAAAGGTAAAAAGAAAAAAAGTAAAATGTGAAATTCTCAAATTCCTATCTTCCTTCTTCCCCACTCTTTTCTACTTTTAGGAAAAAGATGGAACACATGTAGATACAATGTAGTCGAAAAATGTAGATACAACTTATTTTTCCCTGATTTTATGCCAGCTTTTCTGTTTTAGAAATATATACCTGCAAAGAAAGCTTTTTTTTTTTTTTTTCAAATAAACACCTCCAGTGCAACAGGAACACTCATTTTAGGTTACTGACACTAAAACTGAAATGCTTTTATTTTTAAAAACTTTTATTTTTAAAATAAAAAAGGCACTTGAACATTTCTACATGCTCAGACTTTCTGAAGTGCATTTCAGAATAGGATAACACTGACACAGGAAGAAAGTGTGGGAAACATAATTTTCCCATATTTTTGAAACTTCCTTCAAAATGTGGAATTTCCCAAAGGAATAGTTAGTCTGCCTCTAGTAATTAACTTTGTAGAAGACAACCAGCTTAGCAGATTTAACCTCTGGGAAAACCACGCCAAGACGCAGGATTAGTTTGGCAAAGAGACAAGAGGGTCTCTGATTCAGATCAGGGAAAAGAAAGGCCAGTGAGTGTTGTAAATCATAGAAGTGTAGAATGGTTTGGGTTGGAAGGGACCTTAAAGATCATCCAGTTCCAACCCCCCTGCCATCAGCAAGGACACCTTCCACTAGACTAGGTTGCTCAAAGCCTCATCCAACCTGGCCTTGAACACTTCCAGGGAGGAGCAGCCACAGCTTCTCTGGGCAACCTGGGACAGGGTCTGACCACCCTCACAGTAAAGAATTTCTTCCTAATATCTAATCTAAACCTGCCCTATTTCAGCTTAAACCCATTTCCCCTTATTCTGTCACTACCTGCCCTTGTAAAAAGTTCTTCCCCAGCTTCCTTGTAGCCCCTTCAGGTACCGGAAGTCCGCTATAAGATCTCCCCGGAGCCTTCTCTTCTCCAGGCTGAACAGCCCCAATTCTCTCAGCCTGTCCTCACAGCAGAGCTGCTCCAGCCCTCGGATCATCCTGGTGGCCTCCTCTGGACTCGTTCTAACTGGTCCATGTCTTTCTTGTGCTGGCGGCTCCAGAACTGGGCACAGTAATCAGGATGACTGAGTATTTTTGAAAAGAGAATGTACACCTAAGTTATCAAAAACTGAATATACAGTGTGCCATGAGCTGGACTACTCCATATCTTGCCAACAGGTTTCAGACTACACATCACTGACTGAAAAAATACAGACGACAGTGCTGGAAGTGACTGGTAGTGGAGAGGATGAGACTGTTGAAGTTAGGATTAGTTCAGTTAGCATAGGATTTAAATAAATCTCTTACTACTTAATTCACCAAAGAAGAAACTTTCAAAAGGAACTGGTCAGAACAGAAAAGTAAACAAAAGCAAAGAAAGTATGGCAGGTACAGCCATGAGCCAGACACCTTCATCCATATCATTTGATGACTGACTTAGTCCCACGAGATTACCTGGATAATGTTACACCTATTACAGCCGTACTGTGTTTAGATGATTTACCACAGAATATTTGGTAGATAAAGAACAGGACGGTTATATGAAATTAAACAAGAAACGTTTCTTCATACACCTTGAAGTGCACCTGCAGAATTCACTACTTGAGGGGAACAGAGGGTCAAATGTGGCAGCTGGATTAGAGAATGAAAGAAGAAGTATTTTATTACCACTAACAAAATGTGTCAACCAGTATGATTTAAAAGAAAAAAAAAAAAAAAAAAAAAAAAAAAAAAAAAAAAAAATAAAAAAAAAAAAAAAGAAAAATAATGAAATCTCATGGTTCAGTAGGAAAGTTCCCTGTGGGACTTCAGGAATAATTCTTCTGCCAAGCTCTGTTATTATGTTATTGGTTAGTTACATCATATGTCTCTCTCCACCACTTCTGAAACATCAGTTCCTAGGCCCAAGTAAAGACAGGTTATTAGTACTATTTAACCCATCTGCTGCACTGTGAAGGTACATGGAACTGGAAAAGAATGAAAAATCCTGATTCCTCTTCCCACTGAAATCACTAAGAGCTGAGCTACTGATTTGTGCCTTGGACTAAAAACCAAGCAGCTTTATTGGACATGATTTAAAGATGAGGGCAGGAATTAGCAGAGTTAACTAACCCCTTGTTGGGGTGTTATACAACCACGAATGCAAAAGTGAGCCTGACTGCACGAGATCATATCAGCTACAAAGGGCTCTCTGAGGACTCGTATAGGATTTGACAGAAAGAACCGTAGCCCATGTGTGACAGTGTGTGATTCTCAAAGCTGCCATATATGCCTTTCACTTTATTTACATCAGAAGAAATGCTCCACATACAGAATGCTGGAAAGGACATATCCTCATGAAGTTTTGTGAGGAATAAGAGTTTGCTAATGGCAAAAAGCACTCCCTGAGAACAGAAAATGCTGTGGGCAAGCAAGTTATCTTCCTAAATTCTGAAAGAAATTACTATTTTAAACAGTCCAGACAGGGATTTCTTTTCTATAAGCCTTCATTCATTGGCATAAATTCCATCTTAAAAAAAATAAAATTGTGTGATGTATGTAAAGACCAGTTGCATGTATAGGGATTTGTATACGGTACTTTTTAATTCTTTAAAGCCACCTACAGAACTTCACAGGTATGTGTATAGCATCTACTGTACAAAACCCCAATGGTCAGCACTAACAGTTCTAAAGATGTGAAAGCCCCACTTGCCTTGTGGGAATGAGTAGATACAAATGGCACTGAGGGTTTCCAATTTTGAGAGAGCCTGATATTTATGAGGTGTAGAAATGTGATGTTCCTGTGTTCCAAATAATATGTTACATTTCATGAAGGTGCATACAGCTCATGAGAACTTAGTCATTAATACTGTATCTGTCCAGTTGCGTGTAGGTATGAAGAAGATAACCACTGTCTCATGTTTTTCACAACCTACTGTTAAATGTGAGTTCTAGTTTTACTAAGGAAGCACGAGGGCACTCCATGAATGGGTGTCCTAAAATGTATTATTTTTATCTTATAAAAAGCAATATACTGCATGAAGAAACACGAAAAAAAGGCTGCTGTTTATGGAAGTGACTATATTTGAAATATTTTTCTTAGACTTTATAAGAAGGTGTAGTATGACTGAGTTGTAAAACAGTAAAATTAACATCTATTTTTATTATTATTACAAGATTTCTGTTTAAATTTGGTGGTTGTGTCCCTCCCCTATATTTGCTTTGTCTTGTCATACAAACTAGATAATTCTTTGCTCATGTAAAATTACTGCTCAAGGAAATTCCTGTTAGGTTTCAAAGGGAGGTTGGCTGGAGTGAGAGATGTGGCACTTGACTCAAGAGTGTGTATGAGTATCTTTTTTTATTACTCTGTTCTACTTTATTCTTTCCACAGTAAATAAGTAGGATTAAGGCAGCAGATCTTGAATAACTGACAATAATTCTGAACACTACAACTAAATCTTTTGACTGCCTGGTTTAGAAGTACTTGTTAATCCCATCAGCTTCCTTCATATCAATACTCTCACGCTGTTATTTCTGTCTAACACACTGAGATAGTCTAGAAGAGTCAAAGGTCAGCTTAGAAAAAAGAAAGAAGGAAGAAAGAAAGAAGGAAGAA